>NW_016804379.1:2262539-2287774 GCF_001698545.2 Rhinopithecus bieti
TTTTTTTTTTTTTTTTTTTTTTTTTTTTTTTTTTTTTTTTTTTTTTTTTTTTTTTTTTTAAATTTTCGGTTTGGGAAGTTTCTTTTGACATATCTTCAAGTTCACTGATTCTTTCCTTGCCTGTGTCCAGTACACTAATGAGCCCATTAAAATATTCTTTATTTCTGTTATGATAGTTTTTATTTCTAGAATATCCTCTTTCTTTCAACTTCCATCTCCCTGCTGACATTACCCATTTGTTCTTCCATGTTGTTTACTTTTTCCATTAGAGCCCTAAGCATATTAATCATAGTTATTTTAAATCTCAATTTTCATAATTCCCAACCATCTGCCATATCTGAGTCTGGTTCTAATGCTTGCTTTATCTTTTCAGACTGTGTTTTTGTTTGCCTTTTTTTTTTTTTGCCCTTTACCATGCTTTGTCATTTTTTTGTTGTTGAAAACCAGACAAGATCTATCAGGTAAAAGGAACTGAGATGAAAAGGCCTTCAGTGTGAGGTTTCATATATATCTGGCTGGAGCTTAGGCTGGGTTTACTATTTGCTGTGCTTGTAGTGTTGGAGTCTAAAATTTCCTCTCATACCTGTGTTTTCGTCTGCACTGTCATCTTTGGGTTTCTGTAGACTCTTTCCTAAAAACAGTCGGAGGCTTGCATTTCTTTTATCTGTAAGCCCCTGTTACTAGACGATGTGGTGTTAGGATTTGGAGGGAGAAGAAGCATTCTTTGATCCTAAGATTAGGTCTCAGTCTTAGCGAGCCTGTGTCCCTGGGCTAGGACTGTCACAGGTGCTTCTCAGGTCTTCCCATTCGCCCTTAAGTGAGACAGGAAGAGCAGGCTGGATTTGGGCATTTCCCTTCCCCAAGTCTGGTAGACTCTGGTAAAACCCTTGTTGGTTAGGCTCTGATAAAATAGTTTCCCTTGAAGGCAGGCTTTTGTTGAGAACAGAATGCTCTGGGATTGTTTCAAAAGGATTACTTGTCCTATTCCCCTTGCCAAAAGCATTAGGGGAACTTTCTCTGATTTTAACCCTGAGAACCTGATGGAGCTTCTGGAGGTAAAATTTGAATGTGTGGGGGCTCCACTGCAACTGCCCCTCCCCTGGTGGGGAGAGGTTACCTTGCCTGCAGGTCCACATTGAGCCTCTGACAAGTGTTCCTATCGTGTTGGCTCCAGTAGTGGCTTCTGCACCTGTAAGCCATGATTCTCTGTATTCCCCCATCTCTCCGTTTATTGAGGTGGCAACTTGCCCTGTGACCTCCATTTTCTGATAGATCTAAAAAAATGTTAATTTTCAGTTTGTTCAGCATTTTTTTCTTGTGAGGATGGGAGTTACTACTTCTAAATTCTTCATATGTTTGGACTGGAAACTGCTTCTCTTATTAGAAAAAAATTCTTTTACTCATGGAAGAGAATGAAAATCACTTGAAATTCTCATCAGACGCATATAACTGATGAATACGGTTGTTTCTTAAGGAAAGATGAGGGAATGGCATCAACTCGTGGCTCAGTGAAGATAACTAAGTAAGGTGATAAATATATGAACTGTAATATTTATCCATTAGGTGTCCAAATTTTCACTGAAGGAATGAATTTAGAGATTTTGGAGGGGTAAATTGGAGCTTACTTGTTGTTTAGTCTTCTCTAAATGTCATTGCTCCCAGCCTAGCTTTTGCTAGGAGCTAGAAAGGAGACACTTCTCTAATGAGAGAGTGAAATGCTGGTGTCTTATATTGCCCACTGGAAGATTCTAAGTGCTTTGGAATCCACTTCAGCAGAGGAAGAGTTGATATCTAACTACAAAATTACAAAAAATAAGTGGCCTGGATAAAAAGGCATCTGTAGACAAAGCCAGACTTTTCTTCATAAGTAATTTTAGATCAGTTTCAGCACATGTTTGGTGGAATACCTAAAGTTCTAAACCTCAAGCATGGTAAAATAATTTTGATCTGGAAAAATTTTAAGCATTTGGTTCCTTGTTATGTATGCAAATTTCTGCAGCCAACTTGAATTTCTCCTTAGAAAATGGGTTTTTCTTTTCTACTGCATTGTCAGGCTGCAAATTTTCCAAACGTTTATGCTCTGTTTTCCTTTTAAAATGGAATGCTTTTAACAGCACCCAAGTTACCTCCTGAATACCTTGCTGCTTAGAAATTTCTTCCATGAGATACCCTAAATCATCTCTCTCAAGTTCAAAGTTCCACAAATCTCTAGGGCAGGGGCAAAATGTCGCCAGTCTCTTTGCTAAAACAAAACAAGAGTTATCTTTGCTCCAGTTCCCAGTAAGTTCCTCATCTCCATCTGAGGCCACCTCAGCCTGACCCTTATTACAAGTTTTGTTTCTGACCATGAAGTACAAACTCTTCAGCTGATGAAAGATAAAAACATAATTCAAACCATTAAAAGCAAGAGCAGTAGGCTTTCCTTTGAAGTGAAACTTTTGCCCTCTTAAGTGAAACTGTCCCTTGATAATTAGGTTTGTCCAAGTTTCACAAGTATTTCATCAGCAAATTCATCATAGCATGCTCTTTGGGCCACCTCATTTTATTTTATTTTATTTTATTTTATTTTTTTTGAGACGGAGTCTCGCTCTGTCCCCCAGGCTGGAGTGCAGTGGCCGGATCTCAGCTCACTGCAAGCTCCGCCTCCCGGGTTTACGCCATTCTCCTGCCTCAGCCTCCTGAGTAGCTGGGACTACAGGTGCCCGCCACCTCGCCTGGCTAGGTTTTGTATTTTTTAGTAGAGACGGGGTTTCACCGTGTTAGCCAGGATGGTCTCGCTCTCCTGACCTCATGATCCGCCCGTCTCAGCCTCCCAAAGTGCTGGGACATTTTTAAGTGTAGAATTCAGTAGCATTAAGTATATTTACGTTTAGTGTACTCATTGCCACTGTCCATTTCCAGAACTTTTTTATTGCATCAAACTATCCGTTAAATAATAACTTCTTATTCCTCCATTCCCCATCTGCAGGCAACACCATTATTAGTTCTATCCCTGTAAATTTGCTTATTCTAGTACCTCATATACATACAGTCATACAATATTTGTCATTTTGTGTTTAGCTTATTTCACTTAACATAATGTCTTTGAGTTTCATCCATGTTGAAGCATGTGTCAGAATTTCCTTCCTTTTTAAGGCTGAATAATGTTCCATTGTACGTATATTCTGCATTTTGTTTATCCATTCATCTGTTGATGGACATTTGAGTTGTTTCCACTCTTTGGCTATTGTGAATAATGCTGCTATGAAGGTTAGAATACAAGTATCTATTTGAGTATATGTATCATGACTTACTTTTTGAAACCTTGTCTTAACTTGACTTCCAGGATATCACTGCTTTGTTTTTCTCTTATTGCTTCTTCTTAGCTTTCTTTGTTGTCCTCTTTTCCCATAGCTGACCATTTGAATGCCTCAGGGCTCATTTCTTAGACTTCTATTTCTATACTCATTTCCTTATTTCATCTGTTCTCCTGGCTTTACATACCCACATTTGAAACAAGACCCACATTGATTGATGTTCCAGTTTGGACCTCTCCTCTGAACTGCAGACTCATGTATCCAACTGCCTGCCAGAAATTTCTATTTGAATGTCTAATAGGCATGTCAAACTAAATCTGTCCAAACACGAAATCCTGACTCTACTCTCAAGTTATTCTCCTATAGTCTTCCCATTCTATTAAGTAACAGCTCCATAATTTCAATTGATCTGGCTGTTATTCTTAATTCCTTTCTTTATCCTTTCAGCCATTGTGAATCCTGTAGGTTTTGTCTTCAAAATATATGCAGAGTCTGTCCTCCTCTACCATCCCCATCCTTGAGTAAACTGCCATTACCTCTCACTAGGCCACTGACAATGACCTCATAGCTGGTCCCTTGGCTTCTACGTTTCTCCCCTAGAGCCTGTTCTCAACACAGTAGCCAGAATGTTTTAAAAAGGCGAGGTCCTTCCTCTGCTCAAATCTCTCTAATCAGCATAATACAATTCACAGCTATTACTGTGTCTACTATGGCCTTCCATCCCTTCTTCCTCTGAGCCTTGGAATTTGCTGTTCCTTTCCCTTGGAACACTCTCACTTTCTCCGTTGCAATGTCCCCATCCAGATAAGGCCCTCCATGATTACTCTTTATAAAGTAGTTGCTTTCCCATGTCCCACATTCTCTACCTCCTACATTCCACTTCATTTTCTCCATTGTACTTAACACCATCTGAGATCCTTTACATGTACTTGTTTATTTATTATATTTTTCCTGACTGGAATGTAAGCTCCATGGGTAGAAGGACTTGGTCTACTGTGTTAATTGCTGCAACCCTGGCAGCGAGAGCAGTCCATGGCAAATAGGATGCCCACAAGAAATTAATGCTCAATAGATGAAGAAATCACGAGTAACTCTGCCTCCTGGTGTTTATACTAGAATGTAAATCTGCAAAACATACCTTCAGGAACAGGACGAGATGACCTTCAGAAAGTAGTTATTTGATGTATACGTATTAGATTATGGAGATTGTTTGTCCTAAAGATAATACATTTCATTTTAGTACAGAATAGCTAATTATTTTTTCTGGCAGTGGTTACAGAATCAGACTGTTTGTTTACTGCAGCCACTTCTGGTCTGTGATATACAATCAGGAATTTTATTACCTATCATTCACTGATGCAGTGGTGGAAAATAGGGGAGGGAAAGGAATGTCAAAGAATAATTCTTTAAAAATGAAAAATATGCTCATACTTGGCTGGGTGCAGTGGCTCACGCCTGTAATCCCAGCATTTTGGGAGGCCGAAGTGGGTGGATCACTTGAGGCCGGGAGTTCAAGACTAGCCTGGCCAACATGGTGAAACCTCATCTCTATTAAAAATACAAAAATTAGCCAGGCAGGGTGGTGCCTGTCTGTAGTTCCAGCTACTCACTCGGGAGGCTGAGGCAGGAGAATTGCTTGAGCTGGGGAGACTAAGGTTGCAGTGAGCCAAGAGTGTGCCACTGCACTCTAGCCTGGGCCACAGAGCAAGACCTTGTCTCAAAACAGAACAAAACAAAATATATACTCACACAAAAATAGAATGAACATATATCAAAGATTTATTAAGCTTGTTGATAAGGGGATCAGCAAGATGGTAAAGCTGGTGTCAAGATCCTTTGAAGAAGTTTTAGGCACTGAGGAAAGAATGTTGAATGCCAGGTTATATGCAAACCTGGGTTAATATCATACTGGCCAATAAAACCATAACTTTGTGGTTCTCTTTTCTATAGTACAGGAATTGTTTGCATTGCTACCTAATGAAAATCTACAAGTTACCATCTAACCTCACAGTATCTGGGCCCCAATCAATAATAAATAGCAAGTCAAACAAAGGTATGTCTACTAGAGAATCAAGTAATTTTGGGGTAAGCCTGTTAAACAAAGTTCCAGTCTCACATTGAAAGGGCATGCAGTTCGCCTTCTGCCTAATTCCCAAGTTTTGGATAATTTTTCTTAACAGTAATGTAAACCAAATTAATCTAAAATTCTACTTAATAAGTTAGAATTTTTTTTAAAAGAAGAGATTTCTAATTATAAAAAGCAGTGTGACCGTATTTTTAACCCCACAATGAGAACACTCAATTTGACACATTCCAAGTTGATGATGGATAAATAGTAAGGCAGCTTATTTGAAACCAAGATTTTCAGACAATTGTGAATAGTGTCCAGTATGAGAATACGCAGTCTCCTAATGTAGTCATTCATCTTTCATTTAAAACATGTTCTTGATGAAGGAGTTTTTGTTTGGAGGTGTGTGCAATGTACTATCATGCTCGGAAATCCATGTAGGCAGGGAAATGAGCATGCTGTGGAACTGGTCCTAACGTTAGATCTCGCGGGATTGTGGCTCTGTGGCTGGACATGGTCCTCCATAGAATGAGGTTGTAGGGGCTGGAGCCCCTACGACTGTGTTTTCTGCTCTGTCAATGGTGAGAAACTACTAGAGCAAAAGAAGATGGGAAAATGAGGAAGGAACTGCATTATCTCACATAATTTTGCATCACTGTGGGTATTGTTATTCCCATTTTACTGAAAGAAAAGCAAAACTTAGAAATATTTAATAATAGATTGATGCAGTTAGTGGCAGGACTGAGTTTATTCATCTTCAAAGACAGCTATTTTTTCTTTTTCTTTTATTAAAAATGTTGGTCACGGCGGGGCCTGGTGGCTCACGCCTATAATCCTAGGACTTTGGGAGGCCAAGGTGGATGGATCACCTGAGGTCGGGAGTTCGAGACTGGCCTGACCAACATGGAGAAACCTCGTCTCTACTAAAAATCCAAATTAGCAGGGTGTGGCGGTGCATGCCTGTAATCCCAGCTACTCAGGAAGGCTGGGGCAGGAGAATCGCTTGAACTCGGGAGGTGGAGGTTGCTGAGGAGCCGAGATCGCGCCATTGCGTTGCACTCCAGCCTGGGCAACAAAAGCAAAACTCTTATCTCAAAAAAAGAAAAAGAAAAAAAAAAGAGTCAGTCACTGCTTCCATCTGGGTGACTCAGCAAGGCAGAGGGTTCATAGTTCTTGTCTGACCCTCTTAGGGGGTTACCATCTTAGGTTTCTCAGTACACATGGAGCTCTTGAATCATGGCCTGGCACAAGGTTAACACCAGTATATGTTGGCTATTACCTTCCTTAGCTCCCCTCCATGCCGCCTGCCGCTCCATATTGATATCCGCAGTCCAGACCTACACAAGATTTGACACTTCAGGGCATGTTCACTCTCATTGTTTTATTTGATCCTTGCAATACTCCCATGAAATCAGCAGGGCAGGTATTATTCTACTGTTTTACAGATGAGAAGACTAAGGTTTATGTTAATGAAGCACCCTTCTCATGATAACATCAAATATTAAAAGGCGGATGTGGAAAATAGAGGCGTCCCCGCCGGCACTGCACAATGCCACTACCCCTTTGGCCACACTGTTATTTTTCATTGGTGCTATTTCCGTGCTCCCCACACCAAGCCTAAGTGACGATGGCACTTTTCTCTCTGGAGCGTCTCTTCAGTCTTTTCTACTTCTTTCCCCTCTCCCCTTCTCCTTAAACTTTCCTTTTGAGACAGGTGCTTTGGAAACCTAAGAAAGGACAGCATCAAACCCTACAACCACACACCCTGCAGAGTGAGGGAGGGCTGAAGGCTGAGCGCCCCCTCTGCTGTCCATTTTGGGTAGGGCAGGAGCTCTGAACCAAGCGGGCGCGGGAGGGGAGGAAGGTGTATCTAAATTACACCAATAAATAGATACTGAGGTAAAATTCACGATAATAAGCTAGGAAGCAACCTTTGAAGAAATTCACTTCCTACTTGTTCTTTGTAGCACCCCTAGAAAAAAAATACTATGAGGATGTTGAATAATCAGGTGGGATTATTAGAAGTAATAAGAATCGTATTAGTAAAAATGCATATTTATAATATTACAAAAAGCCTGGGTTTTGGAATGAGACACATCAAGGGTGTAATACCAACTTTGCTACTGATAAGCTTTTTTGGCCTTGGGGAAATTACCCCCACCTTTGTAACCTCACTTCCTGCTTTAGTGAGAAATAAATCAGCCAATCTGTGCCAAATGCCTCCCATAGTATCTGGAACACAAAGGACACACAGTGGAAAAATAAAAAAAAGAAGACAGAGACGGGACAAAGATACTCTAGGCATCAGAAACACTTAACAATGGACTACCTTAATGGAGTATATATTCGCTTCATAAATTTAAAAATTTAAAACTATTTTTTATATTTATTCCTGAGTTTTGCTGCTTTTATCTTTTTAGATACATATTGATTATGGAAATTGGCGAACGTGTCCTTAAAAGTAATTATCTATTCAACTCCATACCCACCAAGAGGAAAGACGTCCCTCCCACAGAAGAGAAGTCTCTATGCCTGGTGTGTGAGCCCTAAACAAACCAAAGACCAAAACGTTTCCTTTAACCACTGCACTCCATTTCCCACAGGTGGCTCAAGATGGAGCTAAAGTGATTAGGGGAGGCTTCCTGGAGCAGGAGGTGGGTGCAGAGTTGAAATAAGTAGAAAGAAGAGAAGGAGTTAATGAATATGCCTCATATTATTCTTCAAAAGCCTTTAGATTTACAAAAAGTTTCAAAGGTTAGAGGATCCTAAAGGGGGAAGTAGTATAGGTGAGACCAAAAGGATTTCAAGAGAACCCGAGGGAAAGAGGCCATTTCGTGTGATAATTACATTTATAATTTATGGAAACTTCAGAAGGTTTACAATATGATAAAAGCTTAAAGATATTTATTGTTAACTAACAAAAATAGCCAAGCAATGGTATCATAACATGTGATCTATTACATCCATTAGAATTACTAGATTAGTAAAAGAAAAAAAATGCAAGTTGGATAGTGATACTGTTTGGATCTGTATCCCCACCCAAATCTCATGCTTGATTGTAATCCCCAGTGTTGGAGGTGGGGTCTGGTGGGAGGTGACTGGATCATGGGGATAGGGTTCTCATGAATGGTTTAGTACCATCTCCTTGGTGGTGTTTTCATGACTGAGTGAGTGAGTTCTCATGAGATCTGGTTGTTTAAAAGTGTGTAGCACCTCCCTTTTGTCTCTCTTCCTCCTGCTCCAGCCGTATGAAGATGTCTGCTTCCACTTTGCCTTCTGCCCTGAGTAAAAGTTTCCTGAGGCCTCCCCAGAAGCAGATGCTGCCATGTTTTCTGTACAGCCTGCAGAACTATGAGCCAATGAAACCTCTTTTCTTTATAACTTATCCAGCCTCAGGCAGTTCTTTACAGCAGTGCCAGAATGGACTAATACAGAAAATTGGTACTGAGGAGTGGGGCATTGCTGTAAAGATACTTGAAAATGTGTAAGTGACTTTGGACCTGGGTAAGGGGCAGAGGTTGGAAGAGTGTGACAGGCTCAGAAGAAAACAGTGAGATGAGGGAAAGTTTGGAACTTCCTAGAGACTTGGCAGATTGTTTTGACCAAAATGCTGATAGTGATATGGATAAAAAGTCCAGGCTGATGAGATCTCAGATGGAGGTGAGAAACTTATTTGGAACTGGAGTAAAGGTCATATTTGTTATGCTTTAGCAAAGAACTTGGAGGCATTGTGTCCCCGCCCTGGGGATCTGTGGAACTTTGAACTTGAGAGTGATGATTTAGGGTATCTGGTAGAAAAAATTTCTAAGCAGCAAAGCATTCAAGATGTGGCCTGGCTGCTTCTAACAACATATGTTCATATGCATGAACAAAGAAATGATCTCAAACTGGAAGTTATATTTAAAAGGGAAGCAATGTGTAAAAGTTTGGAAAATTTGGAGCCAGATCTTGTGGTAGAAAAGAAAAGTCCATTTTCTGGGGAGGAATTCAAGCCAGCTGTAGAAATTTTCATAAGGGAAAAAAACAGCCAAGTGCTAATAGTCAAGACAACGGGAAAGGCTTCCAAGGCATTTCAGAGAACTTTGTGGCCGCCCCTCCCATCACAGGCCTGAGGCCTAGGAGGAAGAATGGTTCCTAGGGCCAGGCCCAAGGCGCCAGTGCTCTGCACAGCCTCAGGACGCTGTTCTGTGTATCCAGGCAGCTCCAGCTCCAGCTGTGGATAAAAGGAGCCCAGGTACAGCTCAGGCTGCTACTTCAGAGGGTATAAGCCATAAGCATTGGCAGCTTCCACATGGTGTTAAGCCTGTGGGTGCATACAGTGTAAGAGCTAAGGCTTGCAAGCCTCTGCCTAGATTTTAGAGGATGAAAAGCCTGGATGTCTAGACAGAATCTTGCTGCAGTGGCAGAGCCCTCATGGAGAACTTCTACTAGGGCAGTGCAGAAGGGAAATCTGGGATTGGAGCCCCCACACAGAGTCCCCACTGGAGCACTGCCTAATATATTTGTGAGAAGAGGACCACTGTCCTCCAGATCCCAGAATGGTAGATCCACCAACAGCTTGCACCCTGTGCCTGGAAAACACCAGCCTGTAATAGCAGCTGTGTGGGCCAAACCGTGCAAAGCCACATGGGTGGAACTGTCTAAAGGCTTTAGGAGCCCACCCCTCACACCAGTGTTCCCTGGATATGAGATATGGAGTCAAAGGAGATTATATTTGGAGCTTTAAGATTTAATGACTACCCTGCTAGGTTTTAGACTTGCATGGGGCCTGTAGCCCCTTTCTTTTGGGTGATTTCTTCCTTTTGGAATGAGAGTATTTACCTAATACTTGTGCTCCTATTGTTTCTTGGGAGTAACTAACTTATTTTTCATTTTACAGGCTCATAGACACAAGGGACTTGCCTTGCCTCAGATGGAACTTTGGACTTTTGAATTAAGGCTAGAATGAGTTAAGACTTTGGGGGATTGTTAGGAAGGCATGATTGTATTTTGCAATGTGTAAAGGACATGAGATTTGCGGGGGGCCGGGGCAGAATGATATGGTTTGGATCTGTGTTCCCGCCCAAATTTCATGTTCAATTGTAATCCTCAGTGTTGGAAGTGGGGCCTGTTGCGAGGTGATTGGTTAATGGGAATAGAATTCTGATGAATGGGTTAGCACCATCCCTTCAGTGCTGTTCTCATGATGGTGAGTGAGTTATCATGAGATCTGGTTGTTTATAATAAAAATGTGTTGCTCCTGCCCCTCTCTCTTTCCCCCTGCTCTGGCCATGTGAAGATGCCTGCTCCCACTTTGCCTTCCACCATGAGTAAAAGCTTCCTGAGGCCTCCCCAGGAACAAATGCTGTCATGCTTCCTGTCCAGCCTGTGGAACCATAAGCCAATTGAACCTCTCTTTTTTTTTTTTTTTTAAACAAATTACCCAGTTTCGGGTATTTCTTTATAGCAGTGCGAGAATAGACTAATACAGACAGATTCTACTGGAGCTCAGTCTCTCTTAGAGTAGAGGAGAGAACCAAGCTGGTGGACAAAGAATTGCCATCTACAACACATTCTAAGGGGCTGCAAAACATTATTGCTATCTTTGGAAGGAGAAACAAAAGATAAGGACAAAACTGTAGAGGAGAACCTTGTGGAAATTCTGAGCTTGTTGGAAATTCTGAGCCTTGTGGAATTCTGAGTTTGTTGGTGACCAGGCTTTCTTGGGCCATGGTGTGCAAGATCTTTTGGGATGAACTCTTAGAAGGGTGCCAACTGCTAAGGGTGTCATAGGTTATACAGTGTGGGGCTCTGTGTCTCCGGGTAGCAACAACGGCAGCAGTGATAACAATACTAATAGCTAACAGTGGCAGACAGCCTCCTCCTTTCTTCCTATTTCTCTTGCCATTCCTGACTCTTGCACAGGATGGTCTTTTTCTCTCCAATAGACATAAATAACCTCAGTAGATATAAATACACTTCAGAGCATAGATAATAATAACAGTAGTAAAGTAATAGGGGAAGGGATAACTTTGAGGTATTTATCACCTATGTATTTAATTTAATTTATTTAATTTTACGTTTAGTTTGATTTTTACTGATGGCTGTGTTTAACAAAAGGCCTTAAAATTTAACAACTGGCCCTCATGAGCAGGTTCATCACTGGAGAACAACTGAGAGAATCAGGTACCGGATATTTATTAAAAATGGGTGTTGGAGTTACCAATGTGGATAGGCTTGCTAGGCAAGGAAATAAAATGACTTTTATTCAGTCATTCAAAATTGAAGAGAGAAGATAAAATGATACAATTTAATTCCATTAAAGTTGTTAGGTTAGTAGTAATCTAGAAGTATTTCTTAAGATCTGTCGTTGTCTTCATAGCTCCTTTATTTTCTCCCTTACAGATTTTCTCAATAGTTTTTTTAAAAGTTTTATTGAGATATAATTCATATACCATAAATTCACCCATTTTAAGTGTGCAATTAAATGGCTTTTCATATCTCCTTTAACTGACCTTCCTCGGAAGCTTCTCTCATTTTTTTTCCTCCTCAGGGAGAAAATGGAGCAGATCACCATGTTGATTTCCTGTCTTAAAGATTACAACTACTTGATCACATTACATAATATTAAATACAGTAGTAACTTTTTTTGGGATAATTAAAACAAATATTTGCAGCAAAGTGGATTCTTCCCAGATTAGCCTCAAGCTGAAGGGAGAGAGTCCCTGACAGTGGAATGCCAGGTTATCAGTGCAGTGTTTGGTATTAGTCTTCATGTAACTTCAAGGAGTCTCTGAAACCACACCCCTAATATTGATTGGGTTTCAGGCACTGTTTTCCCCACACTTTTTTCCCCAGCTCATGTTGGGGAGACCAAATAAACCATGAAGATAGGAGATAGAACTGAAATTC
Organism: Rhinopithecus bieti; assembly: GCF_001698545.2. NCBI lineage: Eukaryota > Metazoa > Chordata > Mammalia > Primates > Cercopithecidae > Rhinopithecus > Rhinopithecus bieti. The sequence continues at coordinate 2,274,795 of NW_016804379.1, forward strand.
ACTATGGACTTTTACGTTAATGTCTTTGTATAAATTATAATCAGTAAAATTACTGATGCCAGTGGCTGCTGACATCACACTGACTGCACAGGGGCTGTACACTCCACAGAGCTCGTGGGATCCCTGCCTTTTCTGAGTTGGGGCAGGAGCTCCCTGTGTGCTGCTGCAGCCTCCCAAAAAAAGGCCGCAGACCCAGGCTATGGAGCAGGCAGAAGCCATGCCCTCTTGAGCAGGGCTACAGCCGCCCATACTGAGGCTGGGGACCCGAGCCTCCCTGTGCTCTTGGGGCAGGCTGGAAGCAGACAGGATCTGCCCTCCAGGGTGCAGCTGCAATTGCCTGACCCTCGGCTGCAGACTTGGCCGTCCCACTCCATGGAGCAGGCAGGAGCTGGGGACAAGCGGGAGCCCTGACCCTTCCTAGTTGGCAGGGCAGGGGCAGGAGCTCCCCAGGTGCAGCACCTGGGTATCTCTGCAGCCTGCATCCTCAGGCCAGGAATGGCCCACCTTCCCCTGCTGGCTCAGAAATGTCTGCTCCTGCTGCCTAGTGCCGCCTCTTCTCTACCGGCAGCCGCTCCAATCTCAGAGCAGAGTTGGGACTGAGCCCCAAGGGCATGAATGGCAGTGGGAGGCAGACAGATTCCTGGGTAGAAGTGGGTGGGTCCCCAGTAAGGCTTCACTTTCAGGCTAGGGAGGGCCTGAAGGCTGGGGCCTGGGCTGCCAGTCCCCTGGACTGGAGTGGGGACTCATGGATCCTCTTCTGCCAGCCCATGGCCACCCATGGACCAACTGACATTCACTTCCTCTCCTCTGAGGTCCATAAAAGCTCAGGGCTCAGCCAGAGCAGGGCAGAGGATGGCCAGAGGATGAAGAGGGCAGAGAGAGGACAAGATGACCAGCTGCAGAAAGAAGTATCCTCTCTACTGACAGCTAGAGATGATGGGATGACCGGCATCAGAGAAGAGCTATCCTCTCTCTGAGAGCTGCAGAGATGACCTGCCTGCAAGAGCAGCCAACCTCTCTCTCTCCAGGGTCTCTTCTCAGCTGAGGGCTGCAGATATTGGGATGATCAGTTGCAGAGAGGAGCTATCCTCTCCATGACTTCCTCTGCTGAGACCTGAACACTTGCTGGATGACCTGCCTACAGAGAGGAGCTCATCTTCCTCATCTTCATCTTGTTCATCTTGTTCATCCTTACATTTTTTGTACCTGTCTTCTTTACCTGAGATCAGGACAAAAAACTCAGGGCCACAGTGTTGGTCACAAAGTTTTCCTGGCCATGAATATTTGACACCCCCAAAGATCCCATAACACTTACTACTAAATTCCTCATTTTATAGATGGAGGCAATTGAGCTAGAGTGAATAACTTGTCTGCAGTGCAGTAGCAGCCTGTTAAGTGTAATGTAATTCTCCCTGGGTCCTCGCCAGTGATGCTTTAAGCACCCATGCTTGGTAAGTCAGGAATTCTGTAAAGCCCTGGAAGAGGAACTGTGGTGATGGAAAGCAAATTCTGGCATCTAAATAGGGTTTCCAGTTTAGTAAGGACAAGATTGACTGCCTCCTCTAATGTTGGAAAGAAAATCTGATATAATCAACTTGCCACAACATGACTGGCCAGCTCCCAAGAAATGATACCATATCAAAGCTCAGTATTGTCTCTGCTAACTGGCACACTGAACACCCTAACATGCAGAGCTAAGGGACCTTTACAAAGAACCCAATGCTGTGGGCTTTGCATAGCACCTGTGTCACTGATATCATGGCCACCATGGACCCATGCACAAGCAAAGTGGTGGCCAAGGAAGGAGCCTGGTCAAGGAAGGAGGATCTCTGCCAGGTTAGTGGTGGATGACTCCCTCTTAGACATCAGTGTGAGACACAGACCTAAGCACTTTGTGGTCACTCCAATGGGTCCATTCACACGCCTCTTCCCTATTCCCTCTTCCCTCCAATCTGCCAATCTTGCTTTTTCCAGCACCCTGATCAACTAGTTAATCCATTGTCCATTGCACAGGAGTCCTAGTGCATCTCCTTTTTCCTTTCGTACAAGAGAAATAACCAAGTATGCTGTTCAAAGTTCTGCCCACTGGGAAGATTTCACTTCCTCACTGTCCTTCCAGATCATTTACATTGTTTATCTTCCACTTGTACCAACATATCAAGGCAATCAATCTATGAACCAGGCCTGAGATTTTCTTCCTCCATCAGTTGATTGCAGGGCCCCTCATGAAGTAAGTTGAATGAAAGATGTCTATGCATTAGAAATAAGTGACATTGGAGTCTGGACCATGCAACTTATTTGTGATCTCCTGACCTACTCAGGCATGGTCCCAAATGTTTTCTTTCCGTCATGCTCTTTTAACCTTCTGACTCAGTGGATCTGATAATTTCTAGCTCATTAAGGCAGCTTCTGTGGTATGTCTAGGACATATTTTTCTCATAACAGAGGACAGGAATGCAAAGGCCAAAAGAATCAAGCATGTGCATTTAGAATTTCTGGCTGCTTACAATGTATACATTCCACTCACATTCCATTATCGAGAGCAAGTCACCTGGGACAAGCTTGACACTGGAGCATGGAAGCATACTTCACCCAGGAGGAGGCAAGGCGAGGGAAGGGCTGTATAATACTCTTATAAGGGTGGGAGCAGAGAACTGTAGTCTACCACATTCCTGGAGCTTTTTTTCACCACTCCTCTCCATCATTATCTCTTCCTAAAATATTTATTATCTATACCACTCTCCACCTTCTGTTTAGTTATATAAAATTTTTACATTATTCTTTGGTTTAGGTATATTATATCTTCCTGGTAAGCTTGATAATAGGAACAAGGAATTTTATTTCCCTTACATCTTTTAGCACAGTGCTAAGAGCATCTTAGTTCTTCAATATAATTAACTAAGGGATTGATAGCGTCTATATGATAAAATCATAAACCACATCAGTTTTCATCTGGTAGCTCTATGATCCCTGAGGATATACTTAAGAGACATTTACCTGCTGTTATTTTACACATATGAGAAACTACCTCTTTTATAGCTGGTTCAGAGAAGTGCAAGTTCTGAAAAGAAAAATGAAAGCTCATTTATTCATTCAACACATATTTGTTAAATGCCTATAGATATACTCCTCCTTCATAGAGCTTACAGTTCAGCGGGTACAAACCCTGGGGTGTTTTCTGATCATCAAAGAGAATGGACTCTGATATGATTTCAATTTAATAAAACAGTGTGGTGGGAAGGACATCAGGGGCATATGATCTTATTCCCTCATAACATTAGTGTGGAAAGTTAGTTTATATTTAACCACTAGGTGGTAACATAATGGTGTGGTTAGACATAAAGTACTCAGATTCTGTATTTGCCAAAAAATTCTAGTCAATTATTACCAGCAGCTGTTAGGCAAAGGAGATAACGAGTCCATGAGGAGATTAAGCCAAATGTTTTTAGCCACCAGATGCTATTAGCTTTTTTTCTTCTGTAAAGTAGATTAATACAAGATTCTAGTTTGTTTATATAGTTGTTAGATCTCAGCTCTTTATTATGCCATCTTGTAAAGCAATCTGTGGCTAAATGCTAATCTCTGGCTAGCTTTTGTTTTAGCTAAGGTACTCAGGGTCAAGCGCACCTGAACTGCGTTGTGCACCGCTGACCACAGCCAGTGCACGTGCTTCCACGGGAGGAGAAGAAGTCTCTCAGAGTATCACAGAGAGTGCTGGAGCTCTCAGCTCTGTTCTGTTTGCCCTGATCTGGGATTGTGAAAGAGATGACACTAGAATTTCTAAGGCTCAACCTGATTTTACCTTCCATGCCTATCCAGGCCTTCTGTAACACAGGTAGTTTTACAGTTAAAAGGACCTGGTTGATATTTTGGGCTGGATGATTAAAAACAAACAACAACCTGAGTTTGAATCCTGGCCCCACCACCACTTATTCGCTGTGTGGCTTCAGGTAAGTTATAGTTTTGTAGATACAAATGGGGGAAATACTAATTTTACTACAAAAGGCTGCTGCAAGGCCTAAATGAGAATCTATATCTATAAATCTGTCCATATCTACTTCCATATCCATATCTACTAGTAATACTGTCATGCCGTAGTAGACACCCAAAATTATGAATGCACTTCCCAATCCCTTTGCTCCTCATATCAATCAGTTTTACAAACAGGCCAATCTTCTTGCTGACCCCAGATATAGTTTTTTCATTTCCATCTTTAGAAGGTGATGAAATATGAACTGCTAGAAAAATGAGTGCCCTTTCCTCACTTACCAAAATTCTATCCTCCCTTTGAGATCCACTTAAAATGCAGCTCTCTATCATAATTATTACATGTCTTAACATTTTACAGTCTTATTTTGTTCTCTATTTTAGTTACGAGTATTTTGATTTTCAAGAAAAGTAGATACATGATGATGATGATGATGACTTTCCTGTTAACATGTATAACATAATACAAAATTCTTAATTTTTTTAACTTTGATATGTGAAACTATTCTAAAAAAAAAAAAATCACAAATAGCCAAAGCAATCCTAAGCAAAAAGAACAAAGTCAGAAGCATCACATTATCTGACTTCAAACTATACTGTAAGGCTACGGTAACCAAAATAACATGGTACTAGTACAAAAACAAACACATACACCAATGGAACAGAATAGAGAACCCAGAAATAAAGCCACACACCTACAGGCATCTCATCTTCACAGACAAGCAACCAGCAAAAGTGATATTCTAGTTCTTTTGTAGAAAACTATAAAAGAAGTACTTTTATCCCTAAAAGGTAAAAGGCAATGGTGCTTTTTTGAGATGAAAGTACTTCTTTTGTACTTTTCCTTTTTTAATACTTTCATCTTTTATTTTAGATTCACAGGGTACATGTGGAGGTTTGTTACTTGGGTATATTGCATGATGCTGAGGTTTGGGGTATGACTGATCTTGTCACCCAGGTACTGAGCATAACATCCAATAGTTAGTTTTTCAACCCTTGCCCTCTTCCCTCCCTCTCCCTCTAGTAGTGCCCATTGTCTATTGTTGTCATTTTTATGTCCCTGAGTAACCATTGTTTAGCTCCTCTTTTGTAAGGGAGAACATGTGGTGGTTGGTTTTCTGTTCCTGTGTTAATTTGCCTAGGATAATAGCTTCCAGCTGCATCCATGCTGCTGCAAAGGACATGATTTCATTCTTTTCTGTGGCTGCATTGTATTCCATGGTGTATATGTACCACATTTTCATTATGCAATTCACCATTGATGGGCACCTAGGTTGATTTCATGTCTTTGCTATTGTGAATAGTATTGTGATGAAGTGTCTTTTTGGCAGAAGGATTTTCTTTGCATATATACTCAGTAATGGGATTACTGGGTCAAAGAGTAGCTCTCTTTTAAGTTTTTCTGAGAAATCTCCAAACTGCTTTTCACAGTGGCTGAACTAATTTACATTCCCTCTGTATAAGTGTTCCATGCTCCCTGTAGCCTTGCCGGTATCTGTTGTTTTTAGATTTTTGAATAGTAGCCATTCTGACTGGTGTAAGATGGTATCTTATTGTAGTTTTGATTTGCATTTCTCTGATGATTGAGCATTTTTTTTTCATATGTTTGTTGGTTGCTTGTGTGTCTTCTTTTTTTTTTTTTTTCTGAGACAGAGTCTTGTTCTGTTGCCCAGGCTGGAGTGCGATGATGTGGTCTCAGCTCACTGCAACCTCGCCTCCCAGGTTCAAGCAATTCTCTTGCCTCAGCCTCCCAAGTAGCTGGGATTACAGGCACCTGCCACCACACCTGGCTAATTTTTGTATTTTAGTAGAGACGGGTTTCACCATGTTGGCCAGGCTGGTCTCGAACTTCTGACCTCATGATCCACCTGCCTCAGCCTCCCAAAGTGCTGGGACTACAGGCGTGAGCCACTGCACCCAGCCATGTGTCTTCTTTTAAGAAGCGTCTGTTCACAACCTACAGAATGGGGGAAAATTTTTGCGATCTATCCATCTGACAAAGGTCTTATATCCAGAATCTATAAGGAACTTAAACAAATTTACAAGAAAACAACAACCCCATTAAAAACTGGGCAAAGGATATGAACAGGCATTTCTCAAAAGAAGACACTTATGTGGGCAATAAACATATGAAAAAAAGTTGAACATCACTGAGCATTAGAGAAATACAAATCAAAACCACAATGGGATATCATCTCACACTAGTCAGAATGGTGATTATTAAAAAGTCAAGAAACAACAGATGCTGGAGAGGCTGTGGAGAAATAGGAATGCTTTTACACTGTTGGTGGGAATGTAAATTAGTTCAACCATTGTGGAAGACAGTGTGGCCATTCCTCAAAGACCTAGAACCAGAAATACCAGTTGATCCAGCAATCCCATTACTGAGTATAAAACCAAAGGACTATAAATCATTCTATTATAAAGATACATGCATGTGTATGTTCACTGAAACAATAGCAAAGACATGGAATGAACCTAAATATGCATCAATGATAGACTGGATAAAGAAAATTTGGTACCTATACACCATGGAATACTACGCAGCCATAAAAAGGAAGGAAATCATGTCCTTTGCAGGGATATGGATGGAGCCGGAAGCCATTATCCTCAGCAAACTAATTCAGGAACAGAAAACCAAACAGTCCATGTTCTCACTTATAAATGGGAGCTGAACAATGAGAATACATGGATACAGGGAAGGGAACAACACACACTGGGGCCTGTCAGTGGGGTGTGGGGGTAGGGAGAGCATCAGGATAAATAATTAATGCATACTGGGCTTAATACCTAGGTGACAAGTTGACAGGTGCAGCAAATCACCATGGCATATGCTTACCTATTTAACAAACCTACACGTCCTGCACACGTATCTCAGAACTTAAAATAAAATGAAATTAAATAAGTAGCATCTGTTCGTGTCTTTTGCTCATTTTCCAAAGAGGTTGTTTTTGCTTGTTGAATTAAGTTCCTTACAGATTCTGAATATTTGATCTTTGTCACATGTATAGTTCGTGAATATTTTCTCCCATCCTGTAGATTGTCTCTTTACTCTGTTGATAGTTTCTTTTGCTGTGCAGAAGCTCTTTAGTTTACTTAGGTCCCACTTGTCAATTTGTTGTTGTTGTTGTTGCAATTGCTTTTGAAGACTTAGTCATAAAATGATTTGTAAGACCAATATTCACAGTGATGTTTCCTAGGTTTTCTTCTAGAATTCTTATAGTTTGAGGTCTTACACTTAAATCTTTAATCCACCTTGGGTTTTTTTTTTTTTTTTTTTTTTTTTTTTTTTTTTTTTTTAAATACGGTGAAAGGTAGGTATCCAGTTTCATTCTACTGCTTATGGCTAGCCAGCTATCCCAGCAGCATTTATTGAATAGGGACTCCTTTCCCTATTGTTTGTTTTAGTTGACTTTGTCAAAGATTAGATGGCTGTAGGTGTGTGGCTTTATTTCTGGGTTCTCTATTCTGTTCCATTCATTGGTCTGTGTGTCTGTTTTTGTACCAGTACCATGCTGTTTTGGTTACTGTAGGCTTCTAGTATAGTTTGAAGTCAGGTAAGGTGATGCCGCTGGCTTTGTTCTTTTTGCTTAGGATTGCTTTGGCTACTTGAGCCCTTTTTGGGTTTCATATGAATTTTAAAATAGTTTTTCTCTAGTTCGGCAAAAAATGACATTGGAAGCTTGATGGAAATAGCGTTGACTCTGTAAATTGCCTTGGGCAGTATGGCCAGGTATGAATATTTCAATTTCATAATGAGAAGATAAATTCCTTGGGACCAGAGAATTTGTCATAGACTTCAGTCGTATCCCCCAATGAATTTAATACAGTGTTAGGCACATGGAAGACTTAACACACTTAGGGATTTGAACTAACACAAGGGCTGCTTGGCTCTTTAAGAGTAACTCACAGATGCACCATTTGCAAATAATTTGAGATTTAGAAGATGACACTGATGCAGGACAGGCAAGCCCTCAATTTGGGGCTTAGCCCAGGATAATTCTTGGCTTTTCCCAGAAAAGAATTTAAGAGTGAGCCAGTGCTATTAAACAGCAACTTTTATCGAAGCAGCAACTGTACAGAAGCAGCAGAGGTACTGCTCCTTGAGGAGCAAGGCCACCCCATAGGCAGTGTACCCAGAGTAGCAACTCAGAGGCAATGCTGCACTAATATTTACACCTGCTTTCAATTATATGCAAATTAAGTGGTAGTTTATGCAGAAATTTCTAGAATGAGGGTGGTAATTTCCAGATTGCCAGGTTGTTGCCGTGGAAAGGGGCAGTAAGTTCTGAGTGTTGTCATGGCAATGATGAACTGACTTGGCACACTGGTGGGAGTTGTCCTTTCCAAAGCTACTTCAGCCCTGAACCTTTTTTAGCTAGTCCTCAATTTGTCCAGTATCTGAGCCTCACCTCCAGAGTTGAGTCCCGCCTCCTACCTCAACACCAAAAGTTCAGTTTAGCTATTCTGATTCTGAATTATTCCTTACTCCAGGCTTTGGTGAAGTTTTTCAAGACCCTTGAAACATGTTTATTGAAATATGTAATACTGATAAACCTTCTGTAAAAAATAAAGTGTCATTAAATATATGCACAGAATAACTTAGACACAGCCAGTACATTTTTTTCTTTCTTCTGTAAAATGTTTTATTTTAAGAATGTGGTTTGATTATATGTTATTAGAAGACACCTGGCCAACTCTTAGGCCTTTCTCAGACAATTCACCTTGACAAAATTTAGTCCCAGGTTGTCTTCCCTCTTCTAGCCATGATTGCCTTTGTTTTTGGGGATATAGATGCTCACATGTGATCTATGACATTTGTCTTATTTGCTAAAGCTAAACATTTTTGACAAGTTAGATCTGTAAGAGAAAATTCTAAGACAAGGATGTACAAACAGATTTTGGATTCTGTGCTATTTATGTTTGTGTCACAAACTCCTCTCTCATCTCATCAGTTTAGAGAATGCATCGTTGTTTATGATGATGAAATATTTTGACATATTTCTTTAGAATCCTGGAATCAGGAATACTTGAACTGTTCCTGAATATTTCTATATTCACTTTATATACCATTCAATTTTATAATCAACTCACCACTACAGGTATTTGTACCTTCTACCAGTAATAATGAGTAAATATTCTATACTAACAATTTTCACTTCCAGAGAAAAGAGGCAAACAGTTGTGCAAGCTGTATTCTCTAGACTGCATAACATCTAAATAAATTTTTAAAAGTAAGAAACAGATTAAGCTATATACATAGTCTATCATACATTCCTAAACTTAAAGAACAGTAATACAGTAATAGTATATATCCAGACACAAAATTTCTGAGTTTAGAAACTGTCTGATTTTAAATTGAACTAATTTATTGTTTTCTATGACTGAATTCCAAAACCTCTTCTAATTAAAAAAATTAAGCATTATTTAAGTGAAAACAATATAATTTATATCTATGTAGTTGTTTCAAAATAAAGATTCTTTCAAATGTCAGGCCCTGATATAATGGATAGATAGATAGGTTGAGACATAGAGGGATCAATAGATATATAGATATATACAAACTTTTACACATACATGTATAAGTATATGTAATCACTTGTATTATATTTATATTTGTATTTCTGTTTACTAGTTTATATTTACATACATATATGTATGTATGTAATATATGTATGCTATATACAGGCACACAAACACACACACACACATCTATATATATGCATTATGGCTTGAATGTATCCCTTCCAAAATTCAAGTGTTGCCAATGTGATAAGAGTATTAAGAGGTGGGCCCTTTAAGAGGTGATTAGACCATGAGGGTTCCTCTGTCATGAATGGGATTAAGGCCCTTATAAAAGAGGCTTCATGCAGCTTTTGGATAGCTTTGTCTTCTGCCATCCACCATGTGAAGACACAGCATTCTTATCCTCTGAAGGATGCAGAATCAAGGCTCCATCTTGGAAGTGGAGAGTAGCCCTTGCCAGACACCTGAACCTGCCGATGACTTGATCTTGGACTTTCCATTCCCCAGAACTGTGAGAAATAAATTTCTGTTCTTTGTAAATTACCCAGTATGTGCTATTTTGTTATAGCAGTGCAAATAAGCTAAGAAAATATGTATATAATAGTCTTGAGTCTTTCATTATATTCTACAACTAGTAAGCTGAGCATATCACTGACCCTTTCTCACAGTAATGGAAATTTCCCAAAGTAAAATCATCACTTTGTAGCTGGGGTTGTCTATAGTCTTGGTTTTGCTTTGTAATCCAAAGAGAGGCCTAACAGCAGAATGGTTAAAAACTTGAGTTTTGTTGTCAGGCAACTCAGATTCTAGAGCTGACTCTGCTCTTTACTAAAAGTCTTGATTTTCTTATCAATAATATAATAGAGATAGGAATACTTATCTATCAGATGACTGTGAGGGCTAGATGAAATATTTGTGTGAAATACTCAGCACAGGGAATAGTACCTCTGGTAGTTATTATTAGTGGCATTATAATAATATATATATATATTTGTCTTTTCTGTCATGTAACATTTTCTGCCACTTTGCAATTCATTTTCTTTCTAAAATTATTTATTTATTTTTATTATTATTTTTTAGAAATAGTCTTGCTCTATCACACAGGTTGGAGCACAGTGGCACAATCACAGTTCGACTTCCTGGGCTCAAGCAGTCCTCCTGCATCAGTCTCTCAAGAAGCTGGGACCACACATGTGCACCACCACACCTGGCTAATTTTTTGTAGAGATGGTGTCTTACTATGTTGTACAGGCTGGTCTCAAACTCCTAGGTTCAAGCCATCCTCCTGCCTCAGCCTCCCAAAGTGCTGGGATTACAGGCAACATGAGTCTACATGAGATCTCATTCTGCCCTTCAGGTCCAACGCCTCTCCCCTCACCTCAACCTCCTGTGCCACTTCAGTACTCAATATATGAATCATGGGCAAAACTAGTTGTGTATCTGAGATCTCTCTATAGTCTAGTCTGTCATGCCAGCAATGTCTCCAGGGGAGAAAAGGCTGATGATTTCTGTTCACCTAAAAAGGGCTCTTTCATCTCTGGAGTTGTAATTCATTTGGAACCCTTTGTTTTCAAGCTCTTCAATGTCTTTAAGATTTTTGTGACTGGTCTATTTTTTTTCCTAGTTGTTGATGTGGGAGTGATGAACTGTGGATATTTGTGTATCCCACCTGGAAGCAAAAGTTCATAATGACTTTTAAAGACAGTAAGCCTTGACCCTGGTACATGACTTTTCATATGATCCTTGCTCATATACTTTAGTATATGTTTTTGCACTGTTCCGAAAGAAATAATGTTTAATTTGATGCTCTAAACTTGTGTTTTTAATATATATGTAAATATACAAATTACTAGTATATCAATAATTATATATAATATAAATGTACATTTAATATATATGTACTATATATTATAAACAATACATAATTATATATTATATAGAAATATATGTAATATAACAAATAGTATATATGAGAAAAATGTTAATATTCATATATATGACTATTACTGCAAGTGAATTCTTACTCAGAAGTTTAATATATAATAACAGATAGCAGTGGAGCTTCGCTGGTCAAATTGGAGGTGAGGGAGGCCTGCTTGCCTGGCTTTTCTAAAATGATAACCTCTCCTCTCTAACTCTTAGGACCATGAAGATTACAACTTGAAAACCACTGCTTTATATATCTTCATTCTAATAATGATAATTATTTATCAGATTACTGAGATTACTAAAATAAAATAATTTGCATTGGTTTAGGTAAGCAAGTCTATTTTTGCCTTCTTGACAACCTTGCTGACAGAGCTGTTAAAACTTTACATCTGCAAACTCTGTCACCCCTAGTTTCAAGACTACAGCTTATGAAGGAATATGGTTTATGATTAGCCTGAGAGGCCAGCCGTTATAGTCTGGTATTAATCTTATTACTATAGATCAAAGACCTGATATACTTGGTTGTATGCCTTTGGAACCTGTATACTATTTGATTTGCATTTGTTTAACCTCTCTCTCTTCCTTGAGACCAACATCCTGCCCCAGTTGGTTCCCTCCATAATTTTTAGGCATCTGCCCCAGTTTGCTGATTAGCACGTTATTTATGTGCAATTATACTACTAGGAATGAACTCTATGTTTGACTTCAACCTATCCAAGTGGAGACTTATTACCCTACTTAGCTCTTGCCAAATGGCATCTCTGGGGGATAACTTCTTATCCTCTGTCCCCCAGCCAGTGGCAGTGATCTTTTTTAGATCGCATAAATAAAGATATTCCTACCTCAAATAACAGTGCTGTCATTCTTACTGCTAGGCTGACTTGAACATTCACCTGACTAGATTTCACTTCGTTGAAGGGGTGTTTGTCTAATGGGACTGATTTTCTTGTCCTTTTTAACCTCTCAGTTCTGGCTTCCTTTCCTTATCTTCATGAGGCCATGCTGCTGAAGTTTTAGCAGGTTTTAAATCGAAGCCTTAGAAGTTAGGACGAAACTGAACACTATGTAGAGCAGCAGTTCTTAAAGTCTAATCTGCAGATCTCTGCAGGTCTCGGAGACGCTTTCAGAAAGTCTGTGAGGGGAAAACTATTTTCATCATAATATCATCTTTATTTGCTTTTTTCACTGTGTTGACATTTGCAGTGATGATACAAAAGCAATGGTGGGTGCCTCAAGACAAATCAAAGCAGTGGCACCACACCATGTGAGTAGTCATTTAATTCCTCATCCATGCACTTGCGTTAAAAAAGTCAGTTTCACCTAACAGTGTCCTTGATGAAGTATTAGTTTTTATTAAATCTTGACCCTTGCGTCTTTTAACATTCTGTGTAATAGAAAGAGAAATGTGCATACAGCACTCTGCTGCATTCTGAAATACGATGTCTATCTCCAGGAAAAAGCACTTATGCAATTGTTTAAGTTACAAACTGAACTAGTGGCTTTTCCCATGGAACACTATTTTTTACTTGAAAAAAAAA
>NW_016804379.1:2288123-2305075 GCF_001698545.2 Rhinopithecus bieti
GTTCCGAAAGAAATAATGTTTAATTTGATGCTCTAAACTTGTGTTTTTAATATATATGTAAATATACAAATTACTAGTATATCAATAATTATATATAATATAAATGTACATTTAATATATATGTACTATATATTATAAACAATACATAATTATATATTATATAGAAATATATGTAATATAACAAATAGTATATATGAGAAAATGTTAATATTCATATATATGACTATTACTGCAAGTGAATTCTTACTCAGAAGTTTAATATATAATAACAGATAGCAGTGGAGCTTCGCTGGTCAAATTGGAGGTGAGGGAGGCCTGCTTGCCTGGCTTTTCTAAAATGATAACCTCTCCTCTCTAACTCTTAGGACCATGAAGATTACAACTTGAAAACCACTGCTTTATATATCTTCATTCTAATAATGATAATTATTTATCAGATTACTGAGATTACTAAAATAAAATAATTTGCATTGGTTTAGGTAAGCAAGTCTATTTTGCCTTCTTGACAACCTTGCTGACAGAGCTGTTAAAACTTTACATCTGCAAACTCTGTCACCCCTAGTTTCAAGACTACAGCTTATGAAGGAATATGGTTTATGATTAGCCTGAGAGGCCAGCCGTTATAGTCTGGTATTAATCTTATTACTATAGATCAAAGACCTGATATACTTGGTTGTATGCCTTTGGAACCTGTATACTATTTGATTTGCATTTGTTTAACCTCTCTCTCTTCCTTGAGACCAACATCCTGCCCCAGTTGGTTCCCTCCATAATTTTAGGCATCTGCCCCAGTTTGCTGATTAGCACGTTATTTATGTGCAATTATACTACTAGGAATGAACTCTATGTTTGACTTCAACCTATCCAAGTGGAGACTTATTACCCTACTTAGCTCTTGCCAAATGGCATCTCTGGGGATAACTTCTTATCCTCTGTCCCCAGCCAGTGGCAGTGATCTTTTTTAGATCGCATAAATAAAGATATTCCTACCTCAAATAACAGTGCTGTCATTCTTACTGCTAGGCTGACTTGAACATTCACCTGACTAGATTTCACTTCGTTGAAGGGGTGTTTGTCTAATGGGACTGATTTTCTTGTCCTTTTAACCTCTCAGTTCTGGCTTCCTTTCCTTATCTTCATGAGGCCATGCTGCTGAAGTTTTAGCAGGTTTTAAATCGAAGCCTTAGAAGTTAGGACGAAACTGAACACTATGTAGAGCAGCAGTTCTTAAAGTCTAATCTGCAGATCTCTGCAGGTCTCGGAGACGCTTTCAGAAAGTCTGTGAGGGGAAAACTATTTTCATCATAATATCATCTTTATTTGCTTTTTTCACTGTGTTGACATTTGCAGTGATGATACAAAAGCAATGGTGGGTGCCTCAAGACAAATCAAAGCAGTGGCACCACACCATGTGAGTAGTCATTTAATTCCTCATCCATGCACTTGCGTTAAAAAAGTCAGTTTCACCTAACAGTGTCCTTGATGAAGTATTAGTTTTATTAAATCTTGACCCTTGCGTCTTTTAACATTCTGTGTAATAGAAAGAGAAATGTGCATACAGCACTCTGCTGCATTCTGAAATACGATGTCTATCTCCAGGAAAAGCACTTATGCAATTGTTTAAGTTACAAACTGAACTAGTGGCTTTTCCCATGGAACACTATTTTTTACTTGAAAAAAAAATGACTCTTACACAAACTCTGGTTATTCTGATTCGGGCATTTGGCAGACATTTTCCGAAAAATGAATGAAATAAGCCTGTCAATTCAAGGAAAGCAACTGACAGCATTTGTCATCAATAATAAAAGTAGAGCACTCAAGCAAAAATTAGAATGTAAAAAAACTTGTATCTGCTAGTCCAAGCTTGATAGCTCCCCAATACATAAAGGCTTTACTGCTGAGCAATGTGATCCTCTGATATTGTATAATATTATAGTGTCAACATTTGGAAAACCTTCATAACTCAGGAAACTAATGCTTTCTAAATGACCAATGCATGATGTTGCAGAATTTTGAATGGTTAGAATGTATGTTCAAAGTGCAAGATAGATCAATCAATTTTAATGTAGTAGACTATAAATACAATTCCAGGTTCCATGCTGTAGCTAACCTTTAAGAAACTACCACTTGCTTACTTTTGTTTTATTGTCAAAGATAAATATCCATGATTATCTATAAAGGCTACTAAAACATGACTCCCTTTTCCGACTACATCTGAGTGAGGCTGTATTTGCTTCATAAACATCAATCAAAATAACATATTTAAGCAGATTAAATGTAGAAGCAGATATTAGAATCCAGCTGTCTTCTATCAAGCCAGGCATTAAAGAGATTTGCAAAATACAAAACAATGCCACTTTTTTCATTAAAATGTCTTATGTCTTGATTAGAAAATATATAAACTTTTTCATAAACACGGTTAATGTTAATAGACCATTGGGTTTATTACTGTTATTTTAAATGAATAGTAAAAAATAAACTTTTCACGATGTTTCGCTTCCTTCTCTCGGCTAAATAACAATAGACATAACTCCACATAAAGAAGAGTTTTTGGAGGGGGTTTTCAATAATTTTAAGAGTATTATGGGGGTTAAGAAGCACTGGTATTTAAAATAAGGAGAGAAGTGTTGCCATTTAC
Source organism: Rhinopithecus bieti (assembly GCF_001698545.2). NCBI lineage: Eukaryota > Metazoa > Chordata > Mammalia > Primates > Cercopithecidae > Rhinopithecus > Rhinopithecus bieti. Next base: position 2,290,762 of record NW_016804379.1, read on the forward strand.
TAGGATGGCTAAAGGTTTAGTTTTAAAATATCATTCCAGATAATTTATGTAATTTATACCTTTTTCTACATGCAATAAATAGCCAAGAGGTAATTTGTTTTGTGAAAAATGCTACTCATTAGGGATAGCCTCTTAAGAATAGGCTTAAATATTAATAGCAAATCACTACACAACAAAACAAATCAAGGCTAGAAAGGAAATAAAGTAATCTCCTAAATTTAAAAAGAAAATGCCAAATAGACACAGAACATCCTTTACCAAATTCCCAAAGGCAGAAACTTGGATTTAGATGATTATAAAAAAGAAGAAAGTTCTAAGATGGAATGTCTGTTATATAAAAATGAGCCTCGATTTTCATCTAGTAGAAATCTGAGATCGTTAACAAAAATGCTTTTACTGATCATAATTTTTGCAGTGAGGGAAATTGAGAAGGAATTAAACAATATTTCATTATAAATATTCATCCTGTAGGGTATTGCAATCAGCTTGAACTTGTCAAACTGTTCCCATCTGAAGTGTAAAACGCTGAAGTTGAAGTTGTAGAGTTACTAAAGTGAGTAGCACCTAGAATTGGAGCTCAAAAGACCCCCTTTCTAATGGTCCAGTCACCTTTGTCATCGTCCTTGCTGGTCATTGATTAATAACTCTATGTGTCCAGAAGTTTTTGTTCTTTCTTCACATTGTGATGTCATAAAATGTAATTTACCAACATTTTCCAAAGCCTTTGAAAACTTTCCACATAGAAAGTCACTTGAGAACAGAGGCATCATGGAACCGTTAACTTAGAAGAAAATGATAATGTATAAATTTAGAAAAAGAGAGAAGGAGACTTTATTCCTTAGAAAAGGTTGCAGCCTGCAAGGTGGCCATTGCCCAGCCTGAGAAGTAGGCCTCCAGCTAAGACCAGAGACAGGCACTTGGAAGGAGGGTTACAGTAGATAGCTAGTTAGACATGAGCCAGGTAGGAGAGGGCCACCCAACACCCTCATCAGGAATGTCAGGTGACCATCGGGTGATGATCAGGTCTTTGTTAAGCTGTCTCTCTAAAATAATAATTGGATGTAGTCAGTGCTGGGGAGAGGCAGTTTCCCAATAGAAAGAAAAACCTGAAAGTGGTGATCAGTAGCTTCCTGATAAGATCTCAGGCGCTGGGCAAATGGGCTTACACATGTGCATTAAGAGACAAAATGGTGACGTTTAACTGGTATATGACCTTCTAGGAACATTCAGACTGCTAAGGGAAGAATGCTTCAGGTAAGCATGCACACACCTTCAGTAAACACACTGTATGTGCTCACCTCCCAAGTGCTGGCAGGCCACTGTGTATTCCGACAGCCCATCCCAAGGGTAGAAGAAAGGGGAGAAGTAACACAAGATCCCAGAAGCATGCCATCATATAAAACCCCAAGTCGAAAGGTCAAACTGCACACTTGTCTTTCAAGTCACCCACTCGGCCCTTTTCCACGTGTACTTTACTTCCTTTCATTCCTGCCCTTAAGCTTTTTAATAAGCTTTCACTCCTGCTCTAAAACTTGCCTGTGTCTCTCCTTCTGCCTTATGCTCCTCAGTTGAATTATTTCTTCCGAGAAGGGAAGAATTGAGGTTGCTGCACACTTGTATGGATTTGCTGCAGGTAACATACTTTGGTGCCATGTGACTTGGATACTTTCCGCTGCTAACAGGAGGAGGAGTTGGGGTAAGAGCTTTATGCTGAACAGGTTGGCTAAAAATACATATTCAGCAGGTTATAAGAGGAGCTATGGATATTCATGAAGGTGGTTCTGACACATGTAAATTAAACAAACATGTATGTAACACATACAGACCCATGTTCATTTTGGGATGGAGACTTAACATTTACATGTATTACAATTAGGTCCTATAAGTCAAAAGGTCTTTTCAAGACATGAAGGCACACAATTGTGCAATCTCTGTAAACCGGCCAGAACCAGTGTATGGTCAGTGGTCTTTTTATCTGGAGAAAGTTACAGAAATTGGTCTCTTGTCCAATGAAGTCAGTAGCGGTGGCTGGTGGAACAGGAGCTGGGGGTCAGTTAGTCAGCATCTGGTGGAGCTGCACATTGTTTTAATATTGCTTATCTTGAGGCCAGTCGTTTATCTGCTAGAGAAAAACAAACAAACAAAACACACACACACACACACACACAAACAACCTTTTGGAAGAACACGGTTTACTCTTTAAGTGTAGAGGTGCGTAACTCAACCTTTGCCTGGAATAGTCTTAGGTCCTGTTTATAATTTGGCATTTTACTGCCACAAAGAGTCTTATGATCTTTGTTCTAACATTGCTGCTGGTTAGTTGTTGTGTCTCAACTCCAAAGGGGAGGAATATAGCTAGGCGTGCCTGACCTCCTGTCTTGTCGTGGCTGGTAGCTCAGTTTTAAGGTTTTTCTGGTGTCTCCTTGGCCGAGAGAGTTTGCTCAGTTGGTGGGGGATTAGGATTTTTAGTTTATAGAACTTCAGCTAGAGTAAGGGAGGAGTGTGTTATCTTGATACTGAATTGGTGAGGATCAGAAACAAAGGGTTGAGATAAACAAGGGCTTCGTTGGATGATGATGTGTTAAGGCTGGTTCTACTTTTAAATAATCTTGAAATTTTACCATTTATAGAGGATAGTACCATCCGAGCAGACAAAGCAGCCAATGAACCTTCCAAGGGTTTTTTTTCCCTCCTGCACTTTATTAAGCATTTATCACAGGCTTGGCAGGAAGGGTATTAGGCAATTTGAGATGAATTATACCAAGTTTGTAAGGTTTCACTTTTCCATTTTCACAAATGGAGAAACTGAGGTTTATTATGGTTAAGTAACTTAACCAAGAGACCAGAGCTCTTAAGTGGGAGAGCTCCAAATTGATTTTGGAACATTAAATTCCACCACTTCTTTCTACTAATATTGTTACCAGAAATTATTCAGATACACTGTAAAGGAGAGATTTTGAAGCATTAGTCCCAAACTAGGGAAGACACCCAGAAATAAGAACAGATGAGTGGTTCTTAACTAGTGTGGCAAGAAATTGTTACATGAAGTCTAGAGACAATGAAGTCTAGCATTGTCTCTAGACTGAATAATGGAATCCACAAATGGGTTATTTTAAAAATAAGCATCTAGATGATGCTGCGATTAGTACAATAGAAATTTACTTAAGTCATTGTTAATTAATGGTAGTTTTTGGAACCATATTTTCTCAATCAATAGTCCCTGCAAGTATAATTCATTTTATCTGAGGATATGGAAATTTTTGACTTTAAAATGGCATTTCATACTTGAATAATTGGGAACCACGATTGTAAATTATTCCCCAGCCATTTCTGACACCTTCCAGGACCGAGTTGGGTGCCCTTTCCTTGTTGTCCCACAGTGTCCCTTGAATACCTTAATCTCATTTAACAAACTTTTATTAAGTGTGTATCCAGACACTGCTCTAGGTGCTGGTAACACAAAGAGGGTGAAGATTCATCCACTCCTACTTGTAATTATCTGGTTAATTGGCTGTTTCATAGTTGTCACAGGGAGTAGTAGACAAGAGTGCCTAAAAGCTAAGGAGTGAGGAAAGGGATCAAGACCCTGGCCTCTTCTGCCTTCCCCTTCCCCTTCTGCTTCCCCTTCCCCTCCCTTCCCCTCCCTACCCCTCCCTTCCCCTCCCTTCCCCTCCCTTTCCTTTTATTTTTGAGATAGAGTCTCATTCTGCCACCCAGGCTGGAGTGTAATAGTGCAATCACAGCTCACTGCAGCCTCGACCTCCTGGGCTCAAGCGAGCCTCCCGTCTCAACTTCCTGAGTAGCTGGAAATACAGGTGTGTGCCACCACGCCCAGCTAATTTTTTATTTTTTCTAGGCACAGGGTCTCACTGATCTTGAACTCCTGGGCTCAAGTGATCCTCCTGCCTTTGCCTCCCAACATGTTGGAATTTCAGGCGTGAACCACTATGCCCAGTCTCTCTCTCATTTTACAATTAAATTTATTAAGGTATAATTTATTAAAAATGCATACATCTATTTTAAATGTACAGTTTTATGAGTTTTGGTATATATACATCATGTATCACTATCCTAATCAAGATTTAAAATATTTCCATGAACCCAGAAACTTCCCTCATGCCCTTCCCAGTGAATCTTCCCCCTCTTCCTCCACCATCCTTTGAGGCCTGGGAAATCATTGCTATCTTTATAACCAAAGATCAATCTTACTGTTCTAAAATACCATATAAATGATACACACAGGCTTAATTTGAAACTCAGAGAGCACTAAAAGAGTCTGGGGAATTTGGGATCTGACATAGCAAGGGCCCAGTGATTCGGGAGAATCTCTCAACCTTTTTACAGGATGCTGAGATGGGGCCTCGAAAGAATAGTGACTCTGAAAAGAAAAAAAAAAAGACTAAATGAGATGGCTCGTGGTGCTGGACTGAAGAAAACAAAGGTTGATAAGGAATTAGGTTCTGATTGCAGAATTGGAGAAGAAATAGCAGGAAAGAGATGAACCGCCAAAGCAAGTGGGGTCTTGGGCAGACGGAACTTCATTAGGATCAAACCTCAGATGACCCTAGTTTTGTATTTGTTTAAGCTTATGGGAGACTGTAGTTTCTAAAGATGGCAATAGCAATATCTCCCATTCTACATGATCTTTTCAAACCCTGCTACTCCCTCATCAAGAGGTGGAGCCTAATTCCTCTTCCTGTGAATCTTGGTGGATTTGCACTTGCTTGTAACTGTGAAAATGTAGAAGTGACACTACATGACTTCTGAAACTAGGTCAGATGAAGCAATGCAAGTTGCGTCTTGCTTGCTGGAAGCCCTGGCACTGGAACCCTAAGCTGCCACATAGATCGTTGTGTTCACATGTTGTGAGGATACCCATTTAGCTTATATGAAGAGACCACATGGAAAGGTCTCAAGGCTATAGGGAGAGATAAATGCCCAGGAACGTTCCAGTTGCTCTAGCTGTAACCACCACTTGGCTGCAACCTCATGAAACGCTTGAGCCAGAGCTTCCCACAAAAATCATGAGAGAATACAATTATTGTTACTGTTTTAAGTCACTAAATTTTGATGATTTAGTATGCAGTAATAACCACTAATCACAACAAGCCTCTACTCATTTTTAAATCTTCAATTATTTGTTCCATCTTCTCCTTTGAGAGATCCTGCTTTTGGATCTTCTCTTCCTCCTTTAGCTTTTTCACAGTGCCTACAGAGGGAGCTCTCTATACAGGGGAGACGTGATGTCCAAATATAAGTTGTTCATTGACTTGACTTGTCATTTACTTATATGGATGAATTGACTGACTTTCACTCCTGAGTGAAAGCTGACATGGTAATTTTCTGTTATTGTAAGAACAGAATCTAAAGCAGGGAGTTCCTGGACTTATCCCTACACACAGCTATATGTCAGTGTGGTGCCTGAGGTCAGACAACTTGACGTATCTGTCTCATTGTTTTTAAGATGATGAAGAGATATTACAACTTCCTGACATCTGAGGGCTCTTATACAGGACAATCACTTGGCATTCACAATAGTCTTATGTATAAAAAATTGAATTTTGAAATAGATTCATGGGCAGAGATAGAAAAACCACATTCCTAAATGAAATCCAAATAAAGGGTTGGTTCCTTTAGGCACAATTAAGTCCAGGTAGGACTTTTTTTGAGCTCACAGCATTGGGGTGGAGGAGCTTGGTAGTCACTATTGTGTGTGTAAAAGGGCCCACAAGTTCTGAGTGGTTAGCTCATAGAGTGATGGATAGCAAGCTTTTGATTAAATAATAATCGTGGTGAGGTAGTCTTATTCCTATAACTTCCTGATGAAAACCAATCGCTTCCTCCCCCTCAGCTTCTGTATAGAAGAGTCCATGTCTCGAGACGCTTCTCTAGAAGATTTAGGTTTGTCCTGGAATGCAGAGAGAGCATGCAGGAACCTTTGAAAATTGTGTTAACTAAAAGGAATTCTGAATTGTCATTTTTATTGTTAGCAATCTCAGTCATATTGGTTACAGGAGATAAGAGTTTTCTTCCAGGAACACACAGGAGATTTCAGGTCATTTATGAGGTGCTTGAGGAATTACAATCTCTGAGTGTATCTTTTTTTGTGACCACTTTGTCCACAGACATTAGGAGCAACCAACCAACTTCATATATTTATTAGTTTTGCAAACATGTTTGAAAGTTTTACATACACAGTCACCTAACTCCTTGCTTTTTTAAGTGGTCGATTAGGAGTATCCAATGGAGACATTTTGCAAATTTCTATTGCCAGATCACACCATGGATTATCAGTGTTCTCTTTACTCCTAGAAATAGAGTCATTGGCATTTTTGTTTTTATTTATTAATAATAATTACTATTCTTATTTCTTCCTAAAAACAGAGGTTTCTGTTGCATTTGGTCCACAGTTGGTATTTCACATTGTTTCAGGGTGCAGGGCTCTTGGCTGGGGCCCATGAGCAGTACTTGGCAGGGCCTGTGGTTGGGGGAGATGGAGTCTTGCAGTTGGTTAGTCCCAGAAGGGGAGAAGGAGGGCTGGGGGCTCCTTAAAAATCTACTGAGGGCCACAACTGGGGGGTTGGTGAGCATGGGGAGGCGTCAGGCTTAGCCCCAATGACTCACTACTCCATTGTTTTGCATGGGCCTGTTTCCCTACCCCGCCCCTGGGCAGGTCTGAGGGTCCTAGGGAAATCCAGTCACTCATAAGCCTAAGATATTTTAGCATCCTGGCCTTGGCCTTCTCCCAGGGGACCCATTTCCCAGCACCCTCTCCACTGTCCCCACCCCATTCCCTAGGAAAAAAGAAATATTTTCTTTTGTTAATACTTCTGAAACTTCTGTGGGTACAGAAACCACAAACTGATAGGTGGACAAAAGGGAAGAGGAGAGGCAACCGGAAACCTTCTGCTGCCAGCTCCCCTTGCTACCCAGGCCTCTTCTACCCTGCATAGCTCGGCCCAAGACCTGGATGTGCCCTGGCAGTGACCCCCACTTCACAGGCATCCAGATACAGCCTTGATCCCTTCCTCCCAAGCCCGGTGTCTCAGTCCTGTGAAGGAATCAAGGCAGGAGGGAAAAAAAAATTAAACAAACAAAAAACAACCCTGCTGCCTGATCCTACACAACTACACACAGACCCTCGCTTGGTTAAAAAAAAAAAAAAAAAAAAAAAAAAGACGAAAATACAGGAAAATCCCCAAACCCAGACAGGGTGATGATGTGGGGCCCCCAAACAGCATGTTCGGGGGCCTCAGTAGCGGCCTCCTCCTGGGAGCAGGGGATATCCTCCGGGGACTCCCCTGGGCCTGGGCAGTTGCCAGCACCCGAGGGAGCCCCGCTGGTCACTGGGCCTTGAGGGCAGTACTTGGGATAGTGTATCTGCTGGCCCAGGCCAAAGCCCTGGACGCTCTGGTTGGCACTCTGCTTGTCGTCCATATGCAGGGACATGGAGGAGCTGTCATACTTGTCGGTTTCCAGTTTGGTGTTGTAGATGTGCTGCGGGATCCCGGGAGCTGTCATGCCCCCTGGCTGGAGCACTTGTTTGTACCCATCTGGAGGCTGATGGTCGAGTGGTCCAGAGGGCAGGATATGGTTCTTGGGGTCATAGAGATGCCTCCTTGTGCCCTAAGCTGTCACGCCCGACTGACAGGCACATTTGTTGGTGCCCATCTGCAGCTCAGTGCCTCACTGGCTGGCCTTCAAGGTGGCGTCGTTGAAGTTCTGCTCCTGCTTCTCCAGTATTTGACCCCGACGTCCATCCCGTTCTGCAGCCGCTTTGTCTTGACCTTCCCCGTCAGGGTGAGAAGAGACAGCTGCACCTGCGTCATGTTCCCACTCTCAAACAGGTTGTTGGCCTTCAACAGGTCCATGGGGTTCATGCTGTAGCTGACCACAGCCTTGATGAAGTTGGAGAGGTTTTCTAGCTGGTGCCATTTCTGCATGAGCCCTTGATCTTGGGGACTGAGCCCAGCTTGTTCATGAGTGTGCATAAGGCAATCCCTTCCTTCAGACTCTTCTGGAAGTTGGGGCTGATAGAGCGGCCGGTGAGTCCCTAGATCCGGCTGCGGAGCACTGCGTCCTTCTGAGGGTCGCATTTGACCAGGAGCTGGTTCTTGATCTTGGCAAAAAGCTGGTAAGAGGGCCCCTTGTTGAACTGCGTGGAACTCATGGCTGGTGGGAAGGGACAGGGCAAGACGGACCCATTAGCATTTTAAAATCTAATTGAATTGAAGAGACAATTCCAGAAACTCCAGAACCAATTCAGAAAACATATTCTCAGAAAACACATTCTTAAATTTCTTCCTCTGGAATCACTCTTGGTACCAAAAACTATACTAGTTTGGGTTCTCAGAGAAAGAGAACTAAAGGAAATATCTACATATCTATATATCTATTGATATATAAAGTTTCTTTCATGGGCCTGGAGTACATGAGTCCAATCATTAGACATAGATGGATGGAGAGAGAGACAGAGAGAGAGAGAGAGAGAGAGATTATAAGTAATTGGCTCATGAAATTATGGAGACTGAGAAGTCCCACAGTCTGCAGCTGGTAAACTGGAGACCCAGAAGAACCTATCGTATAGTTCTAGTTTGAGTTTGACAGCCTGGGCACCAAGAGTAAAAATGGTGTTTCTAAGTTTCAGTCTGAGTCTGACAGGAGAACACCAATGTCCCAGCTCAAAGACAACCAGAGAGATGAGAGTAAATTATCCCTTACTACACTTTTTTGTTCTATTTGATCCTTCAGTGGATTGAATGAAGCTCATCTACAGTGTGGGTAGGAGTGGTGGGCAAGCAATAGAATGTGGCAGAAGTGATGTTCTGGGACTTTCAAACCCAGACAACTGGCAGTTTCAGTTTTTTTCTTTGGAGGAAGATAGCATATTATAAGGAAGATTGGACTATTGAATAATGAGAAACTATGTGGAGAAAGAGAGTGAGATAAATTATCTGGAGAAACACCAAAGAATCAGACATGTGAGTAAAACCTTCTTGGATATTCCAGCCCAGCTAGCCACCAGGTGAATGCAGCTGAGTTATCCCAACTGTTGCCATGTGAAGAAAGAATGGTTCAGCTGAGTCCTGCCTGAATTCCTGTCCTTTAGACTTGTAAGAAATAAATAAACCATGGTGGTTTAAGCTACTAAGTTTTGGGGGTGATTTGTTACACAGTATAGATAGAAGGATACAGCAATGGTCCCATAACAATTGAACATCAAATATTAAACAATTTGGGGTTTGCTTATGCCACTAAACCAACAAGAAGAGAAAAGGGTTACTGTATTGGCCGGGGTGATTCCTCCAGGTTTACATTGGGAAATGCGGTTGCTGATATACAACAAAGATAGAAAAGACTATGTCTGAAACTCAGGAAATTCAATGGACATTTTCTGAATGAAAAGCAAATCCTTGGGATGATTGTTGCAATTTGTATTACAAGAACATTTGGTAATCTTTATTGAATTTGCCTCAGAGAAGAATTAAAGTGATACTGATTATTTTTAGAACTTTTGAATGTCTTTTTATAGAAATGAAGAAATATTAAATGTATATGATAGAATTATATATTGATTACAAACAGGAAAATATTCCAAGTATCTAGGTCCCTAAGATGCAGTTATTCTAAAATAGACTTTTAGGTTATTTTGTTGTTGTTGGAAAACTGTATGGAGTATTAATTTTGGGGCTAGATAGAAAATACGTTAAATATATTAAAAATTATGTATAGTAATTACTGTATAAATCAGAAGGAAGGGAAAACAGGCAGAGTTGCTAAGTACGGAAATTTGATAGAAGCAGGCAAATGAGGGCAAGAAGTAGAGGAAGAAAAAAGAAAAAGCAAATGTTAGGTATGAGTAAGAACAAAGTTAACAAGTCCCAAGTTCTCAAGTTGGCTCAGTGTAGAACCCTGCAGAAGCTTTAGCTTGTTTCTCCCTGTGTCAGTTCATCCTTCTTTCTACTGAAAGTTATTTTATCAAAATACTTCTGATTATGTCATCTCTCTGCCCCAAAGCTTCAGTGATGTGCTCTTTCCCTCACCACACTCTAACTTTTGAGCCATTCTCTTCAAGCATGGACTTCAGCCTCCCCTCCCAGCTTTTTCTCACTCACTCACCAGAGTGCACTGATTGAATCCCCAAGAGTAGGACCCATGCTTTAATTGCCTTTGTGTTCACAAAGATGATGGATTTAAATCGCAGTTCTCATTAGGATGTGGATTGGATGTAAAATCTTGTCAATACTAGAAAAATTGTCACTTGCACAGTGGGGAATCCCTAGAGGCTAGATTTAAACTGTAGGGACATGGACTAGTTTTGTCTTGTTTTCTTCTATGATTCCAGTGTCTAGCACATAGTAAGTACTTGAAAATATTCGTTGAATGAATGGCTGAGACTTTTAGAAATATGCTTTTTTGACCTTAATTTTATGAGAGAGAGTAACGAGAAGGTAAAAAGTGGTCTTTCACTTTGTGATCAGCTCTTGGGAATACTTACAGCTTCAAGAGGTTCAATTTGGGCTATAAAATATCTCCCTTGAAAAAAGAAAGAATGGGATCTTCTTCAATTACTTGGTTGATAAAATTCGGACTTCTGGGCCAGGATAGTGGCTCATGCCTATAATCCCAGCACTTTGGGAGGCTGAGGTGGGTGGATCACCTGAGGTCGGGAGTTCGAGACCAGTCTGGCCAACATGGCAAAACCCCGTCTCTACTAAAAATACAAAAAATTAGCCAGGTGTGGTGGTCGGCACCTGTAATTTCAGCTACTGGGGAAGCTGAGGCAGGAGAATCACTTGAACCTTGGAGGTGGAGGCTGCAGTGAGCTGAGATGCGCAACTGCATTCCAGCCTGGGCGACAGCGAGACTTGGTCTCAAAAAAAAAAAAAAAAAAAAATAATAATAATAAGTTAGGACTGTCCATTTCTTCATAGAGCCAAATCTACATGAAATAAAGAGGCCAGTACTCCTTAGAAAACTCGGTAACAGAAGGCAGGCTGAGGTTGTGTCATCATCACTGAGAGCTCCTGTACCTCATAAACAATGTCAACACATTCTGACTTTCATTTGGGATGTCCCTTCAAAGATTACCCTTATCATTTTCCTTCCTGAATAAATCCTGAATCCATTTCTATGTATTGTTTCCAATCCCCACATTAAAAACAACAAACCAACAAATTTAATATTAGAAGAATCCATTCCTAAGCCTAACAAAACTCTTCTTAAGTATACCCTGAAGAATGGCATGATGAACACTTAAAAAAACCCAAAAACCAAGAAAACAGAAAACCAACCAAACAACAACAACAACAACAACAGCAACAAAAAACTCCTAAACAAAACTACTTCCCAGAAAGTGTTTGGGAATATTCTTCAGTAATACGTCAATGAAGGCTGGATGTGTGGTGGCCCATGCCTGTAATCCTAGCACTTTGTGAGGCTGAGTAGGGAGGACTGCTTGAGCCTGGGAGTTAAAGACTGGCCTGGGCAACTGGTGAAACCCCATCTCTTAAAAAATATCAATGTAGCTTGAAGAATCATGTGAACTGTGAGTTGATTAAAATAAGAAATGTCTAAACTGCATGTTATTTCATTGCTGCAGCCACACTAATTTAATCTAGTGGTTGCCTACTTTCGTTCTTTAACCAATCTATACCACTTTTGACCTATATTGTCGAGAATAAACGTAATAAGGAAAAAAAACAAAGAAAGAAAAGCAGCACAGACACGTTAAGCCAAAATAACATAGAGGAAGGGGCTTGGCCACTACTGAGGATGTAAATTCTCGTGGGTTTGATGATCCACTTCCCTGGTTCAGCATGGCTTCCCTGGCTCCATCCCATTTTCCTGGTCCCTGCAAACAGTAATGATATGGGGAATATGAACCAAAGACAGCCTCTTTGTCCAGCTTGGGATCTGAAAAGAAAAGAGAGAGGAGATTGGGCTTCACTCCTATTGCAGAGGCAATTTCATCCATGCACTTCACATATGGCACGCTATGAGCATCCCATGGCCTTCTGAAGAATCTGGAATCAGAAGAAACAATCACAAACCTCATGCCAGATTCTGTCCACTATCCTCATCTTGAGGTACTGTTTCCCTTCCTCACACCACATGGAATGTGGTAGATGGAAAAGCTTAGCTGAATTAAGCCTGCTCTTCATGCATATGAATTATATGCCACAAAATAGCTTTGTGTTTAGTCTCACGTATTGGATTACAAGCACACCTTCTATTCTTATAATTGCTGAAATTGTTAGATAGTCATAGGCGTGTTGTGTGAAGTTCTGGCTTTTTAATGAATATTCTCCTTTTCTAGCACCTATATTTTGGTTCATCTAATTTTTTTCCCCAAAGCTCGTTGTTACTGTATGATATTAAGCCACTTTGGTCATTAAGCGTTAATACATGAATTAAGAAAAATACAGCTTTTGTGATAGAAATCTGACTCCTATATTGTACATAGCTCAGCACAAGAGTATAATTAGCTTGCTTTAAAATGCATTTGAAATATAAATTTTTTCCCTTCAATCAGAGTTATCGTATGTTCCTAGAATTTGGGTTTTCAGAGTAGAGATAATTTGATATGTGTGAAGAAGCTCAGTTAGTTCTACACCTGTTCTTAATTTTGGTCTTTGAGAAAAATTTTCCACTGAGATTAATCTACCTAGAAGTTTCTCAACTCACTTAAATTTTTAAGAATTTTTTTTAACTAATTATTTATATTATTTTGCTTGAGTTTGACCCTTCAAAGGAATGCATTGATCCTTTATTACTTCATTGGTTTCCTAAGGTGCCTCATTTATAAGACTAGACCTTGCTGGTAACCAGGCAAGCACCAAGCACGCATTTTGTCACCCTTTTTATTTTGCTTCTTTACACAGTCACTGGAGAACTGAGGTTACAGGCATCTCTCATCTATGTATTGCCACTGGCAATCTATAAATGACTGTAATTATGGATGACATTAAGTGTAAACAACCACTCTCTTTTGAAATCTTGGTTAGGCTCTGATTTTTCAATGACAAAATATAAGGGCAAGTAGTATTATCACTTAAATAAAGTATCTAGTTTCATTGTGGTTAAATTTCTTACTGTTTTCTCCAGTTGATCCTGTTCTGTTTGATGTCAGGTTGTATGTCATGCACTGACAGTAATTTATTCAGTTCTGGGAAAGAAAATCTAGAATTTGGGGATGACTCTTAAATAATCAAATCACAAAATAAGTTTAGGAAGAAACTGCCATGCATTACAGGTAACATGTGTGTGTGGGAATTTTCCTACTTTCCAATCTTGTCATGGAACGTTTCCTAGAGACAAGGTCACTTGAAGGACAAGTTTAGACAAATGAGTAGTAGGAGAGTTTTTCAGACTTCTGCTCTTTGTCAGAGTCATGAAATAAAAATTATCTTTTAAAACTATGAAACAGATTATTTGGATTTGTTCTCAATTTTTCAAAATCTTATGTCGTGGGATGCTCCGTATTTACCCAGAGGCCTTTTGTGTGTATTGGTGTGCATTGTTTTAGAATCTTTTGAACATCTCAAAAATCCAGAGATCTGTGTGTGCTCACATATTTTTGTTATGTTCTCCTACTGGCTTCAGGGGATTCACATGTTCAAAATAACCTTCCTAAGTCTTGGAACTAAATATGCAATCCTTCAAAACCAGTTTTTTTTTAATGGTACATACAATAATGGAAAATGTTCTAATCCAACAATTCTTCTGATAAAAAAGAAGGAAATGGCAGAAAAAAAGAGGAGGAGGTATAGTGGATGGGGTATGGTGGAAAGAACAGCATTGTTGGAAAGAGCAATTTAAGAGATGCCAAACAGAACTAAGGGTGTTGGACTTGTGTGATCTTCATCTTTCACTAGTTATGCAACCTTGGACAAGTTAACCTCTGAAACTTTGTTTCCTTATCTATAAAATGAGGATAATATCTATTTCACAGACTGAGAATTTAATTAGATGGCTTACATAAATTTAGCACTTGCCACTTAGACTTAAGAATGTTATTTTGAGGCCGGGCGCGGTGGCTCAAGCCTGTAATCCCAGCACTTTGGGAGGCCGAGACGGGCGGATCACGAGGTCAGGAGATCAAGACCATCCCGGCTAACATGGTGAAACCCCGTCTCTACTAAAAATACAAAGAACTAGCCGGGCGACCTGGCGGGCGCCTGTAGTCCCAGCTACTCAGGAGGCTGAGGCAGGAGAATGGCGTGAACCCGGGAGGCGGAGCTTGCAGTGAGCTGAGATCCGGCCACTGCACTCCAGCCTGGGCGACAGAGCGAGACTCCGTCTCAAAAAAAAA
>NW_016804379.1:2305167-2312155 GCF_001698545.2 Rhinopithecus bieti
AAAAAAAAAAAAAAAAAAAAAAAAAAAAAAGAATGTTATTTTGAACATGTGAATCCCCTGAAGCCAGTAGGAGAACATAACAAAAATATGTGAGCACAAACAGTTCTCTGGATTTTTGAGATTTTCAAAATATTCTAAAACAATGCACACCCATCTACACAAAGAGGTCTAGTTGGGGTCAACCTCTAGCCTTATATCCTACTGCTTGCAAGTCTAAACTTGTCCTTCAAGCGACCTTGTCTCTGAAAAACTTTCCATGACACTCTATACCTCTCCCTTTCCTTCAAGTCAGAGGGAACGAGGGTTGCCTCTTTGATCGTTCCATCTTCCATAGTGACTGCAAACCTCTATCAGATGCCGTTTTTATCATTATTCATTGTAATTGGTTGCTTGTCTGTTATTCCAAACTTGACTTTAGGGCAAGAAGGATTTATTTTATTTTATTTTATTATTATTTTTTGTGCTTAACACAGTTCACTGCACATACTGGGCAAATAGTATATGTTAATGCCTTTCTTCTCTGAGGTGGAGCTCTGCCAACACATAAAATCTGGCTCTCCTGTCCCAACAAGCAACTCTCAGAGGTTAGGCAATAAGGATGTTGGAGAGCCCAATCTTGTCATGGAAAGTTTTCTAGAGACAATGTAATTTGAAGGACAAGTTTAGACAAGTGAGTAGCAGGACATAAGGCTAGAGGTTGATTCTAGCCAGATACTGTGGCAAGTGCTAAATTTACATAAGCTATCTAATTCTCACAGTGTGTGAAATAGATATTACCATCCTCATATGAACATTTTCCATAAGAGGAAAATGCTCATTTTACAAATGGATTCCTTACTTTTCAAAAAGATGCACTGTGTGTTTCTTTTGTGGCAAGTTCCCATACTAAAATTTGACTCTTTTAATTAAATATTTAATTATAGTGTATATATAGTGCTATGTATACAGTAAGCACTTAATTCATTATAGTTTGACATTTTTTCAGATGGTTCTGTTATTCCCCCAAAATTTATCTGACTTATCTGTCACCAAGTTATTTTTTGTCATCTTTCAACATACCTCTTACTTTACAACTTTTCTGCTGTCATTCCTAATACAGGACAAAAAAAATCACAGCTCGAGAACTCTTATTCTAAAAACACCTACATAATACCTACTTGTGTGAATTTATGCTTGACCAGTTAGTCAAGCATGTCTGTAGTTATAAGTTGTAATTATATAGAATTGGAAGAATAATATGGGCATTTTTTTCTAGAATTATTCTAGGTCTAAGAAATAGCTGTCAGCTTTATATAACTTCATTTCAACCCTTTGATATGATTAGATTTTAAATTCAGTGGAGATTGTATTTGAATGTGGGCTTGGGAAAAGGGTTGAGAGATGAGAATTTTTACTTTTGTCCAAACTGTTTACTAGAATAATAATAATTATTATTATTATTTTAGAGATGAGGGTCTTACTCTGTCACCCTGGCTGGAGTGCAGTGGCATAATCATAGTTCACTGTAACCTCAAACTCTTGGGCTCAAGCAATCCACTCCATCAGCCTTAGAAGTAGCAGGGACCACAGGTGAATAGCAACACATCTAGCTAATTTTCAAAATTTTTATAGAGATGGGATGTTGCTATGCTGCCCAGGCTGTTCTGGAACTCCTGGGTTCAAGCGATCCTCCTACTTTGGCCTCACAAAGCTCTCAGATTATAGGTGCAAGCCACTGTACCTGGCCTGAAAAAATTATTAATTATGAGGAATACAGCTAACCAGGGAGGTGAAAGATCTCTACAATGAAAATTACAAAACGTTGCACAAATAAATCAGAGAAGACACAAACAAATGGGAAAACATCCCATGCTCATAGATAGGAAGAATCAACATAATGAAAATGGCTGTACTGCACAGAGCAATTTACAGACTCAATGCTGTTCTATCAAACTACCAATGTCATTGTTCACGGAACTAGAAAAAATTATTTTAAAATATATATGAAACCAAAAAAAGAACCTGAATAGCCAAGGCAATCCTAAGCAGAAAGAACAAACCTGGAGGAATCACGTTATCCAACTTCAATCTATGCTACAAGTCTCCAGTGACCATAACAGCATGGTACCGATACAAAAACAAGCATATAGACCAATGGAACAGACTAGAGAATCCAGAAATAAGGCACCTATGACCATCTGATCTTTGACAAAGATCAAGCAATGGGGAAAATACTTCCTATTTAATAAATGGTGCTGCGATAACTGGCTAGCCATATGCTGAAGAATGAAGCTGGACCCCTTCCTTACACCATGTACAAAAATCAACTTAAGATGGATTAAAGACTCAAATGTAAAACCTAAAACTATAAAAACACTGGAAGACAACCTAGGCAATACCATCCTGGACATAGGAATAGGCAAAGATTTCATGATGAAGAATCCAAAAGCAATTGCAACAAAAGCAAAAAAGGACAAATCAGATCTAATTAAACTTAAGAGCTTCTGTACAGCAAAATAAACTATCAACAGAGTAAATAAACAACCTATAGTATGGGAGAAAATATTTGCAAACTATGCATCTGAGAAAGTCTAATATCCTCTATAAGGAACTTAAACAAATTTACAAGAGAAAAACAAACAACCCCATTAAAAAGTGGGCAAAAGATATGAACAGACACTTTTCAAAAGAAGACATACATGCAGCCAACAAGCATATGAAAAAAAGCTCAATATCACTGATCATTAGAGAAATGCAAGTCAAAACCACAATGAGATACCATTTTACACCAGTCAGAATGGCTATTACTAAAAAGTCAAAAAACAACAAAGTCAAAAAACAACAGATGCTGGCAAGATGGCGGAGAAAGGGAAACCCTTATACACTTTTGATGGGAGTGTAAATTGGTTCAACCATTGTAGAAAGTAGTATGGTGATTCTTCAAAGAGCTAAAAGCAGAACTACCATTCAACCTAGCAATCCCATTACTAGGTATATACCCGGAGGAATATAAAGCATTCTACCATAAAGACACATGCATGTGTATGTTCATAGCAGTACTGTTCACAACAGTAAAAACATGTAATCAACCTAAATGCCCATCGATGGCAGATTGGATAAAGAAAACGTGGTACCTATACACTGTGGAATATTATGCAGCCATAAAAAAGAACAAGATCATGTCTTTTGAGGGAACATGAATGGAGCTGGAGGCTATCATCCTTAGCAAACTAATGCAGGAATAGAAAACCAAATACCACATGTTCTCACTTACAAGTGGGAGCTAAATGATAAGAATTTATGAACACAAAGAAAGGAACAATAGATATTGGGGTCTACTTGAGCAGGGAGGGTGGGAGGAGGGAGAGGAGCAGAAAAGATAACTATTTGGTACAGGACTTAATGCCTGGGTGAGGTAATGACATGTACAACAAACCTCCATGACAGATGTTTATCTATGTAACAAACCTTTACATGTTTACATGTACCCCCAAACCTAAAATAAAAATTTTTTAAAGATATTTTCAATTATTCCACTAGTTTGGAAACTTTCTTTGTGGTAGAAGTTTCCCTTCACTACTTAGGGACTTACCTTGTATCTATTCCCACAGTGTTTAACTTTTACCAGTGGCTATATCTGGAAAGTATCTGATAATAAGCTCCACCAATCTGAAAATGATTTAACATATAAGTTCTTTTAGAGGGATTGCATTTTAATGAGGGGCTAGTGAAGACTGATAAGTCTTTAAAACTCAAGAAAAATGGAGTCTGTTGCATTTCAGATATTGAACCTGGACAGACAGGAATATATATTGCATTCTGGTTTATCTGGGTGCCACTCAAATTATACCATGTAGTCAGAAGTCCACTCTGCTATGATACTGAGTAGGGCAAGACGTACTTTGAAATACAGGTACAGTCCATTGGTTCTGAAGTTTTAAGGTGGGAATAGTGCCTCCTCCTGGCTGCAGAATGCCAATGAAAACTAGTGTTGCCTTCTCCAGCTAGGAGGGAACACAAAATTAAGCATGGAGCACTGGCTGTCCAGGATTGCTGAACCATCCTCCAAGAAAAGAAAAGACAAGATGTAGTCTATGGTGAAGATAATAGCATTAATGTTCTCTTCAGTGTCACCCTCAAAGACGGTCTATGTCCAGGTGAACTCCTTCACGTTCACTTTTACCAGCACTCTTCTAGAAATTATGTGGTTGGGCAGATCAACACTAACAGTAACCTGATGGCTACAAAATCTGTAAGACAAAGTGAGATTCTAGGGAGTGAATGTAAATTTTATTTGGAAAGAAGAGCTAAGTAAATGTCTCTGGGAAGAATAACAATGCATCAAATTATATTCCTCCACAGGGAATTTTGGGTTAAAATACTTTATAGAATACATAGATTTTCATCAGTCTATCCTTCCAGTGTTTGTGGTAACCTGTTGTGGAAAGTGGGAAATTCCAAAGGATTAACCAGCAGTGGGTGAGTTTGTTCTCTGAGAAACATTGATGTCTAGCAATTAAAAGTGACTTTGGGCCAGGCACAGTGGTTCACACCTGTAATCCTAGCACTTTGGGAGGCTGAGGCAAATGGATGGCTTGAGCCCTGGAGTTCAAGACCAGCCTGGACAGCATAGTGACACCATGTCTCTATAGAAAATATAAAAAAATTATCCAGGTGTGGTGGTGCATTCCTGTAGTCCCAGTTACTCAGGAAGCTAAAGTGGACGGTCAAGATCTGAGCCCAGGGATGTCAAGGCTGCAGTGAGCAATGACTGTGCCACTGCACAGATGTGAGTGAGACAACAGAAGTGAGACCTTGTCTTGAAAATACAAAAAAGTAGGGGGGAATCGCTTCCAAGATGGCCAAATAGGAACAGCTCTGGTCTACAGCTCCCAGCGAGATCAACACAGAAGACGTGTGATTTCTGCATTTCCAACTGAGGTACTTGGTTCATCTCACTGGGACAGGTTGGACAGTGGGTGCAGCCCATGGAGGGTGAGCCAAAGCAGGGCAGGGTGTTTTCTCACCCGGGAAGTGCAAGGCGTTGGAGGATTTCCCTTTCCTAGCCAAGGGAAGCCATAAGTGACTGTACCTGGAGGAGTGGTACACTTCTGCCCAAATACTGCACTTTTCCCATGGTCTTCACAACTGGTAGACAAGGAGATCCCCTCCTGTGCCTGGCTTGGTGGGTCCCACACACATGGAGCCTTGCTCACTGCTAATGCAGCAGTCTGAGATCAACTTAGGATGCGGGAGCTTGGCGGTGGGCAGGGGGCGTCTGCCATTGCTGAGGCTTGAGTAGGCAGTTGTATGCTCACAGTGTAAACAAAGCAGCAAGGAAGCTTGAACTGGGTGGAGCCCACTGCAGCTCAGCAAGGCCTACTGCCTCTGTAGATTCCACCTCTGGGGCAGGGCATATCTGAATGAAAGGGAGCACACAGCTTCTCCAGACTTAAACGTCCCTGCCTCACAGCTCTGAAGAGAAAAGTGCTTCTCCCAGCACAGCGTTTGAGCTCCGATAACAGACAGACTGCTTCCTCAAGTGGGTCCCCGACCCCTGTGTAGCCTGACTGGGTGACACCTCCCAGTAGGGGCCAGCAGACACCTCATACTGGCAGGTGCCCCTTCCAGAGGAAGGGTCAGGCAGCAATATTTTCTGTTCTAAAACCTCCGCTGGTGATTCCCAGGCAAACAGGGTCTGGAGTGGACCTCCAGCAAACTCCAACAGACCTGCAGCTGAGGGGCCTGTCTGTTAGAAGGAAAACTAACAAACAGAAAGGAATAGCATCAACATCAGCAAAAAGGACATCCACAACAAAACCCCATCTGTAGGTCACCAACATCAAAGACCAAAAGTAGATAAAACCACAAAGATGGGAGAAACCAGAGCATAAAGGCTGAAAACTCCAAAAACCAGAATGCCTCTTCTCCTCCAAAGGAACACAACTCTTCGCCAGCAAGAGAACAAAACTAGATGGAGAATGAGTTTCATAAGTTGACAGAAGTAGGCTTCAGAAGGCTGGTAATAACAAACCTCTCTGAGCTAAAGGAGCATGTTCTAACCCATTGCAAGAGAGCTAAAAACCTTGAAAAAAGGTTAGACGAATGGCTAACTAGAATAACCAGTGTAGAGAAGAGCTTAAATGACCTGATGGAGCTGAAACTCCATGCTACAAGAACTTCATGAAGCATGCACAAGCTTCAATGCCAATTCGATCAAGTGGAAGTGATTGAAGATCAAATTAATCAAATCAATGAAATAAAGCAGGAAGACAAGATTAGAGAAAAAAGAGTGACAAGAAATGAACAAAGCTTCCAAGAAATTTGGGACTGTGTGAAAAGTCCAAATCTACGTTTGATTGGTGTACCTGAAAGTGACAGGGAGAATGGAACCAAGTTAGAAAACACTCTTCAGGGTATTATCCAGGAGAACCTCCCTAACCTAGCAAAGCAGGCTGACATTCACATTCAGGAAATACAAAGAACACCACAAAGATACTCCTTGAGAAGAGCAACCCCAAGACACATAATTGTCAGTTTCACCAAGGTTAAAATGAAGGAAAAAAATGTTAAGGGCAGCCAAAAAGAAAGGTTGGGTTACACACAAAGGGAAGCCCATCAGACTAAGAGTAGATCTCTCTGCAGAAACCCTACAAGCCAGAAGAGAGTGGGGGCCTATATTCAACATTCTTAAAGAAAAGAATTTTCAACCCGGAATTTCATATCCTGTCAAACTAAGCTTCATACGTGAAGGAGAAATAAAATCCTCTACAGACAAGCAAATGCTGAGAGATTTTGTCACCACCATGCCTACATTATAAAAGCTCCTGAAGGATACTCAGGAGGCTGAGGCAGGAGAATCACTTGAACCCAGGAGGCAGAGGTTGCAGTGAGCCAAGATCATGCCACTCCACTCCAGCCTTGGTGATAGAGTGAGACTCCATCTCAAAACAAAACAAAACAAACAAAACCAAAATCAAAAAAAAAAAAAAAAAAAAAAAAAAAAAAA
>NW_016804379.1:2314717-2331232 GCF_001698545.2 Rhinopithecus bieti
GAAAAAAAGAAAAAAGAAAAAAAAAGAAATTAAGCCAATATCCCTGATGAACATCAATAAAATACTGGCACACCAAATCCAGCATCACATCAAAAAGCTTATCCACCATGATTAAGTCAGCTTCATCCCTGAGATGCAAGTCTGGTTCAACATATGCAAATCAATAAACGTAATCCATCACATAAACAGAACCAATGACAAAAACCACATGATTATCTAAATAGTGCAGAAAAGGCCTTTGACAAAATTCAACAGCCTTTCATGCTAAAAACTCTCAATAAACTAGGTATCAATGGAATGTATCTCAAAATAATAAGAGCTATTTATGATGAACCCACAGACAATATCATATTGAATGGGCAAAAATTGGAAGCATTCCCTTGAAAACCAGCACAAGACAAGGATGCCCTCTCTCACCACTCCTATTCAATATAGTATTGGAAGTTCTAGCCAGGGCAATCAAGCAAGAGAAAGTAGTAAAGAGTATTCAAATAGGAAGAGAGGAAGTCAAATTTTCTGTTTGCAGATGACATGATTGCATATTTAGAAAACCCTGTCATCTAAGCCCAAAATCTCCTTAAGCTGATAAGGAGATCAGCAAAGAGATATGAGATCCTGAGAGCTTCAGTAAAGTCTCAGGATTCAAAATAAATATGCAAAAGTCACAAGCATTCCTATACACCAATAACAGACAAACAGAGAGCCAAATCATGAGTGAACTCCCATTCACAATTGCTACTAACAGAATAAAATACCTAGGAATATAACTTACAAGGGATGTGAAGGATCTCTTCAAGGAGAACTACAAACCACTGCTCAAGGAAATAAGAGAGGACACAAACAAATGAAAAAACATTCCATGCTCCTGGACAGGAAGAATCAATATTGTGAAAATGGCCTTACTGCCTGAAGTAACTTACAGATTCAATGCCATCCCCATGAAGCTACCACTGACTTTCTTCACAGAATTGGAGGAAACTACTTTAAACTTCATATGTAACCAAAAAAAGAGCCCACGTAGTCAAGACAATCCTGGGCAAGAAAAACAAAGCTGGAGGCATCACACTATCTGACTTCAAACTTTACTACAAGGCTACCGTAACCAAAACAGCATGGTACTGGTACAAAACAGATATATAAACCAATGCAACAGAATGGAGGCCTCAGAAATAACATCACACATCTACCACCATCTGATCTTTGACAAATCTGACACACACAAGCAGTGAGGAGAAGATTCTCTATTTAATAAATGGTGTTGGGAAAATTGGCTAGCCATATGCAGAAAACTGAAAGTGGACCCCTTCTATTGGGAGAAACCAGGCCCCAATATTTCACGTATTTCATGTAGGTTCTTTTCTATTTCCTTCAGTGTTGGCCAGTCTGAGAAATAAAGGGAAAGACTGCAAAAGAAAGAAATTTTAAAGCTGGGTGTCCAGGGGAGACATCACATGTTGGCAGGTTCTGTGATGCCCCCTGAGCCGTAAAACCAGCAAGTTTTTATTGGCAATTTTCAAGGGGGATGGAGTGCACGAATAGGGTGTGGGTCACAGAGATCACATGCTTCAAGGGTGACAAAAGATCACAAGGCAGAAGGTCAGGGCAAAAGTAAAATCACTAATGAATTTCCATGTCTTGCTGTGCACCCATTGTCAGGGTTCAAGAGCAGAGAACCAGTCTGACTAGAATTTGCCAGGCTGGAATTTCCTAATCCTAGCAAGCCTGGGGGTGCTGCAGGAGACTAGGGTGTGTTTCATCCCTATCTACATCTGCATAAAGGCAGACACTCCCAGGGCGGTCATTTCAGAGGCCTCCCCTGGGAATGCATTCTTTTCCCAGGGCTGTTAATTATTAATATTCCTTACTAGGGAAAGAATTCAGCAATACTTCTCTTACCCGTTTTTGGTAATAAGAGAAATATGACTCTGTCCTGCCCAGCCCACAGGCAGCCAGACTTTAAGGTTATCTCCCTTGTTCCCTGAAAATCGCTGTTATCCTGTTCTTAAGGTGCCCATATTTCATATTGTTCAAACACACATGCTCTACAAACAATTTTGTGCAGTTAACGCAGTCATCACAGGGTTCTGAGGCGACATACATCCTCAGCTTACGAAGATGATGGGGTTAAGAGATTAAAGTAAAGACAGGCATAGGAAATCACAAGAGTATTGATTGGGGAAGTGATAAATGTCCATGAAGTCTTCACAATTTATGTTCAGAGACTGCAGTAAAGATAGGCATAAGAAATTATAGAAGTATTAATTTGGGGAACTAATAAATGTCCATGAAATCTTCACAATTTATGTTCTTCTGCCATGGCTTCAGCTGGTACCCCCGTTCGGGGTCCCTGACTTCCCACAACATCATTCACATACTTTGAAAATATTTTCTCACATTCTGTAGGTTGTGTGTTTACTCTGTTGACAGTTTCTTTTGCTGTGCAGAAGCTCTTAAGTTTAATTAGTTGTCAATTTTTGCTTTTGTTGTAATTGCTTTTGGTGTCTTTGTCACAAAATCTTTGCCTGCCCTTATGTGTAGATGGTATTGCCTAGGTTGTCTTCCAGGGTTTCTGTAGTTTTGTGTTTTACATTTAAGACTTTAATCCATCTTGAGTTGATTTTTGTGTATGATGCAAGGAAGGTATCTGGCTTCATTTTTCTGTATATTGCTAGCCAGCTATCCCAGTACCATTTATTAAATAGGGAGTTTTTTTTTCCTATTGCTTGTTTTTGTCAGTTTTGTTGTGGATAAGATGATCATAGGTGTGCAACCTTATTTATGGGCTCCTCATTCTGTTCTATTGGTCTATGTGTCTGCTTTTGTACCAGTACTATGCTGTTTTAGTTACTGTAGCCCTGTAGTATAGTTTGAAGTTGGGTAACATGATTCCTTCAGCTTTGTTCTTTTTGCTTAGGATTGTCTTGGCTATTTGGGCTCTATTTTGGTTCCATATGAATTTTAAAATAGTTTTTTTTAGTTCTGTGAAGAATGTTCTTGCTAGTTTCATAGGAATAGCATTGAATCTGTAAGTTGCTTTGGGCAGTATGGCCATTTTAATGATATCAGTTCTTCCTATTCATGATCATGGGATGTTTTTCCATTTGTTTGTGTCTTCTCTGATTTATTTGAGCAGCGTTTTGTAATTTTCGTTGTAAAGATCTTTCACCTCCCTGGTTATCTGTATTCCTAGGTATTTTATTCTTTTTGTGGCAATTGTGAATGTGATTGTCTTTCTGATTTGGCTCTTGACTTGGCTGCTTTTGGTGTATAGGAAAGCTAGTGATTTTTGTACATTGATTTTGTATCCTAAAAGTTTGCTGAAGTTGTTTATCAGGTGAAGAAGTTTTGGGGGTGCTACTATGATTTTCTAGATATAGAATCCTGTTGTCTGCAAGCAAAGATGGTTTGACTTCCTCTCTTCCTATTTGAATTCCCTTTATTTCTTTCTCTTGCCTGATTGCTCTGTCAAAGACTTCCAATACTATGTTGAATAGGAGTAGAGAGAGGGTATCCTTGTGTTATGCTGTTTTTCAAGGAGAATGCTTCCAGCTTTTGCCCATTCAGTAAAATGTTGGTGGTGGGTTTCTCATAGATGGCTCTTATTATTTTGAGGCATGTTCCTTCAATACCTAGTTTATTTAGAGTTTTTAACATGAAGTGGTGTTGAATTTTTATTCAAAGCTTTTTCTGTGTGTACTGAGATAATCACGTGGTATTTATCTTTAGTTCTGTTTATGTGATGAATCACATTTACTGATTTGTGTATGTTGAACTAACCTGTGTCCTGAGGATGAAGCCTACTCAATTCTGGTGGATTAGCTTTTTGATGTGCTGTTGGATTCAGTTTGCAAGCATTTGTTGAAGACTTTTACATCAATGTTCATCAACGATATTGGCTTGAAGTTTTCTTTTTTTGTTGTGTCTCTGCTGGGTTTTGGTATCAGTATGATGCAGAGTGAGTTGGGGTAGAATCTCTTCTCCTCAATTTTTGGGAATAGTTTCAATAGGAGTGGCACCAGCTCTTCTTTGTAAATCTGGTACAATTTGGCTGCGAATCCATCAGGTCCTGGGCTTTTTTGGTTCATAGGCTATTTATTACTGTTTCAGTTTCAGAGCTTATTATAGGGGTCTGTTCAGGGAATTAGTTTCTTCCTGGTTCAGTTTTGGGAGGGTGGATATGTCCAGGAATTCAGCCATCCCTGCTAGGTTTTCTATTTTGTGTGCATAGAAGTATTTGTATTTATTTCTGTTGTTTACTTTTATTTCTGTGGGGTCAATGGTAACACTCCCTTTGTCATTTCTAATTGTGATTATGTGGATCTTCTCTCTTTTCTTCTTTAGTAGGCTAGCTAGCAGCTTATTTTTTTTTTCAAAAACACAACTGGATTCGTTGATCTTTTGAATAGTTTTTCATGTCTCAATCTCCTTCATTCAGCTCAGCCCTGATTTTGCTTATTTCTTGTCTTTTGCTAGCTCTGGAGCTGATTTGTTCTTGCTTCTCCACTTCTTTCAGTTGTGATGTTAGGTTATTAGTTTGAGATCTTTCCAACTTTTCGATGTGGGCATTTAGTGCTATGTATTTCCCTTTTAACACTGCCTTATCTGTGTTCTAGATATTCTGGTATGTTTTATCTTTGTTCTCATTAGTTTCAAAGAACTTCTTGACTTCTGCCTTAATTTCATTATTTACCCAAAAGTCCTGCATGAGCATGCTGTTTATATTTCCAAGCAATTGTATGGTTTTCAGCAATTTTCTTAGCCTTCACTTCTATTTTTATTGTGTTGTGGTTTGAGAGTCTGTTTGGTATGATTCCAGTTCTTTTGTATTTGTTGAGGATTGTTTTATGTCCAATTATGTGATCAATTTTAGAGTATGTGCCATTTGGTTATGCAAATAATGGATATTCTATTGTTTTCAGATGGAGATTTCTGTAGAGGTCTATCAGATCCATTTGGTCTAATGTTGAGTTCAGGTCCTGAATATCTTTATAATTTTCTGCCTCAGTGATCTGTCTAGTACTATCAGTGGAATGTTGAAATCTCCCACTATTATTGCATGGAAGTCAATGTCTCTTTGTATGTCTCTAAGAAGTTGCTTTATGAATCTGGGTGTCCCTATGTTGGGAGCATATATATTTAAGATAGTTGGTCTTCTTGCTGAATTGAATCTTTTACCATTATGTATTGCCATTCTTTGTCTTTTTTGATATTTGTTGTTTTGAAGTCTGTTTTGTCTGAAATTAGGATTGCAAACCCTTCTTTTTTCTGTTTTCCATTTGCTTGGTAGCTTTTCCTCCATCCCTTTATTCTGAGCCTATATGTGTTACTGCATGTGAGATAGGTCTCTTGAAGACAGCATACCATTGGGTCTTGCTTTTTTATCCAGCTTGCCACTCTGTGCCTGTTAAGTGGGGGCATTTAGCCTATTTATGTTCAAGGTTGGTACTGATATGTGTGGATTTGATCCTGTCATTGTGTTGTTAGCTGGTTAATATGTTGGCTTGTTTGTGTGGTTGCTTTATAGTGACACTGGTCTGTGTGTTTAAATGCTAACATCTTATAAAAAGTATTTTTCATCATTTTATCTCCATATGTTTCATTCTGTGTAATCTCTGCTGATGTATCTTCCAGTCCTCTATATCTTTTTTCAGCTACATTTAGTCTAATTTTTATGACTCTCTTTTCATATGTAGAAATTCTTTTTTTCACAGTCATTTCCTTATGACTTAGGTTTCTTCTATATCTTTAATAATTAAAAACTTTATATTCTTTGAGAATGCTCTTTTTATTCAATTTTCTTGCATTAGAGATTGGTCTGTTAACCCAATATTTGGAGAGCTATTCATCCTGTTTTGTGTGTGTGTGTGTGTGTGTGTGTGTGTGTGACTGCTGATGCTGTCTCATTTTGTATCATTTTCATGTATATGGTTTGTAATTTATTTATTATGATCTCATCTTCAGTAATTATTTTTCCTTACCTGTGGGAGTCTATACTGCAACCTGAAGTACAGAAGAACAGTTTTACATCTGCTTTTGCTAGGTACTCTAGCATGTTTGTGGTCTTTTAATTTTTTGTTTTAGGAATTTATACAACATGCACATGGTATAAATTTGAACTCCAAACCCATGTGTGCCATATGCCTGGTGTTTCTATCTTTCATGGAAGCCTATCACTCAGAGTCCTAAGAAAATATAGGCCTTCTCTGATGCTTCTTTAGGGCACAGGGCAAAATCATTCTAGTTGCTGTTTTACTCAGAGGGTAGCTTTCTTAATACTCTGGATGTATGCAGGGGTCATACTCTGACATCTTCATGTCTTGTAGTACTTACATCTAGTTTGGTTGTAAAATTCCAACCCATGGTCTGTAGGATCTGTTCAGCCAGTATCTCCTCTGGTCTTCTCAACATTGGATCATGAATGGGCTGCTCTGGCTTTAAGTTCCTTCTTCATTTCTGAACCAGAAATTTCTCATCTTTATTTGAATTCCCTTTTTATTTTTATTTTTTGAAGGGAGTGAGTGGTTACTTACTCATCTTAGCTCAGTCTAGAGGTTGTTAGAAATAGAAATCTCTAGATCCTATTAATTTTTAGAACCCAGAGCCTTTTAATAATCTCTACAGATAGTCTTTCACTTATGCATTAGAAATTAAGATATACTTAATCACATATATATATTTATGCACACCTTATGAGAATTATATAAGTATATTTGTGTGTGTGTGTGTGTGTGTGTGTGTGTGTTTGTATTTGATTATGTTGATCTTTCGCCTTTCTGAAAAGCCACTGGTTGAGGCTTTCAGTCATTGGGTTTGTACAGACATAGAAAAGCACACAAATGAGGGCAGCTCCTGCACTGTGCAGGCCAGCTGTTCCTGCACCAGCCAGTTGGAGCCCAGAAACATATAGAAGTCATAGGGACAATCCATTATTTCGAGTAGTACAAATGTCAGGACCCTTAGGAGTCTTTGATGTATAAAAAATGTCTACCATATGATATTTAGCAAACTAAATGGCTAGGATGCAGGCAGACAAGACAGGTTCTGATGTGTGCTGGCTGCTATAACACTCTAATAGAGCAAGGACACATATGCTTAGTTTGTTTTTAATGCCCCCTTCTTGTATCTTTCTTTCTTTAATAATAATTCCTTCTAGTACACCCTATGGGCACATTATTCTTTATGCTAACATGTAAATGATAGATCACTTTGATTTATCTATTACTTTGTATTCAAGCTGAGGTCTTAACAAAGAAAGGAAAGTATTATTATTTCACGTCTAAGTATACCCGACACTATGGAAGCTGCTAGGCTTTCCATTTAGTTAAAGGTCATTTGTTGAGTCCCACAGTATGCCATTGGATTCAGCTTGCTAGTATTTTGTTGATGATGTTTCATCTATGTTCATCAGGGATATTGACCTGTGGTTTTTTTCTGTGTTTTTATCTGGTTTTAGTATCAGAATTATGCTGGCCTGGTACAACGAATTTAGAAGAATTCCCAGTTTTTCAAGTTTTTGAAATTTGTTTCCTTTAAAATTTTGATGGACTTCATCAGTGAAGTTATCAGGTCTTGGGCTTTTATTTGTTTGGAAGCTTTTTATTAGTGATTCAATCTTATTGTTTGTTATTGGTCTGTTCAGGTTTTCTATTTCTTCCTAGTTCAATTTGGGTAGGAATGTATATCCATTTCCTCTAGATTTTCCAGTTTGTTGGCATATAGTTATTCGTAATAATCTCTAATAATTCTTTATGTTTCTGTGGTATCAGCTGTAATGTATCCTTTTTCACTTTTGATTTTATTTATTTTGGTCTTGTATCTTTTTTCTTCATCAATGTAGCTAGTGGTTTGCAAATTAATTTATCTTTTCCAAAAAATCCCTTCATTTTGTTGATTGTATATTTTTTGTTTCTATATTGTTTATTTCTGACTTGATCTTTATACTTTCTTTCCTTCTGTTAATTTTGGGTTCAGTCTGTTTTGCATTTCTGCTTCCTTGAGATACATAGTTAGATTTTTTATTTGAAATATATATTTTTCATGTAGGTGTTTATTGCTATAAACTTTCCTCTTAGAATAACTGCTTTTGCTGTATCCCATATGTTTTAGTATATTGTGTTTCTATTTTCACTTCTTTCAATACATTTTGAATTTTCTTTTAATTTATTTATCTACCTTTTTGTTTTCTCACTGCCTCTTTGATCAGATCTTTATTCAAAAGAAGTTGTCGAAAATCATTTGACCTTTATGCAATAATCAAATTTAAAGAGTTTATGCAGCAGGCTTCTTTTCCTCTGTAGTAGGTTTCTTTTCTCCTGGCTTCTTTTCAGGGGCTGGTTTCTTGGTAGCTGCTGCCCTTTATCCCCACCAGAGGCTTCTTCTGCTTCTTAACACCAACAGTAGCCTTCTTTCTTTTCTTACCTACCACAGGCTTCTTTCCTGCAACCTGCTTCTTATCTGATTTGGCTTCTAGTGCTGTAGCTGCTGCTACTGCCTTATCCACCCAGAGCTTGTGATTCCTGGCCTGGTGAAGAATGGCGTTCTGGCTCATGGTCTTTGTGTATGAGTGTAGCTTCAACGTGGTTCTCAGGTTTTTCAGTTAAGTTCTTCTTTAGGACTCTGTGATGAATCTTGTTGTGTGGTGCTCAAAGGGCTCTTTGGATCTCTGGGCTTTTCAAGATTCTGCTAAGATCTGTATTGATCATCTTGTGCGTGGGAAGATTGTAGTTACTCTTGAGGGAAGCAGCTTAATGCCAAGTGCCATATAATTAATCTAACTTCTGGAAAGCACTTTTGATCCACATGCAGAAATGTCCCACATGCCCACCAGGAGCAAGCTTCAAAATGTTCAGTTTGCTTACATTAAGCAGAGTAATTCCAAGGATGCTTCTGAAGGCCTTGATGATACCATTATCCTCATTATAGATGATGCAGGGGTCTCTGCACTGGATTTGGTGATGGTTTCTCATTTTGCTGTTGCCAGCTCTCATTTGCTGAGAGGCATAGACCTTTTTTATATCATTTCAGGCTTTAAGTTTCTTAAGAAGCAAAACAGCCTCCTTGATCTTCTTGTAGCCTTCAACTTTATCTTCGACTACCACAGGAAGTTCAGGAACTTCCTCAATATGATGACCTTTAGACATGACCATACTGGGAAGGCTGAGGCAGCCAGGGCAGAACAGATGACATATAGTTTTTGGGTTGTGTTCACTCTATGATGCTAATGGCATCAGGTTTTGGTTTGTGCAAACATTCTGCCTCCACAACACATGTTTCCAGAAGCACCCTGGCCAGAATGGTGAGTCCCACCACCTTGAACTCTGGGAATTTGAGCCACAGCTCTGCCAGTACCCCAAGACTCAGCACTGGTCTGATGACCTGCTAATTCACTGACAGCATAGAGCTGTCTGTTGTTTTTGTGCAAGTCGGTGTGAACAAAGTTCACAATATCTTGTCAAATAGGAGCCTTGAATACAGCAGGCAAAGTAACATTTTTGACAGATGACTCCCACTTTTTGGAGTACACCGATATCAGTGAGTGAGCACATGTCATGGCGGAGAGAGGAGACAGTCATGTTCCTCTCAGCCCAGCTGCTGCCACAGGAAAAGGACTACCTGTTGTTTAATTTCCAAGTATTTGTACAGTTTCCAAAATTACTCTTGTTATTGATTTCTAGTTTTATACCAATGTTGTCAGAAAGCATACTTGATATGATTTTGATTAAAAAGTTTTTTGACACTTGCTTTGTGGCCTAACACATGGATTTTCATGAAGAATGTACCATGTATTGATGAGAGGAATGTGTATTATACAGGTATTAGATAAAATGTTTTGTAAAT
Source organism: Rhinopithecus bieti (assembly GCF_001698545.2). Lineage (NCBI taxonomy): Eukaryota > Metazoa > Chordata > Mammalia > Primates > Cercopithecidae > Rhinopithecus > Rhinopithecus bieti. The sequence goes on from NW_016804379.1 coordinate 2,324,555, forward strand.
GCCTATTTGGTCCGTGTGGTCTATAGTGCAATTTAAATCTGATATTTCTTTGCTGACTTTCTGTCTAGATGATTTGTCCAATGCCAAGAGTGGAATGTCAAAATCTCCAAGTATTTTTGTACTGAAGTTTATTTCTCCATTTAGAACTAATAATATTTGCTTTACATATCTGGGTGCTTCAGTGTTGGATGGATACAAACTTATAATTGTTATATCCTCTTGCTGAATAGATCCTTTTATCACCATGTAATAACATCTTTGTCTCTTTTTACAGTTTTTTACTTAAAGTCTATTTTATCTGATATAAGAATAGCTACCCCTGCTTGTTTTTGATTTTGTTTGGGTGGAATGTCTTTTCTGTTCCTCCACTTTCAGTCTGTGTATATCTTTTTAGGCGAAGTGAGTTTCTTACAGGCAGCATATATTCGGGTCTTGCTTTTTTATCTATTCGGCCAGTTTATATCTTTTAATTGGGGAATTTAATCAGTTTTCATTGAAGGTTATTGATACATGAGAACTTACTCCTGTCATTTTCTTAGTTGTTTCAGGATATCTTGCATATCTTTTGTTTCTTCCTCTTCTATTGTTTATTTTTATAGTTTGGTGGTATTCGTGTAGTGACAAAAGTTGACTCCTTTTTCTTTTTTTCAAATTTCTGTATCTTTCTGCTACTGAGTTTTATACTTTTGCATGTTTTATGATGGTAGTCATCATCCTTTTACTTCTAGATGTAGGCTTCCCTTAAGCATTTCTTGTGGGGCCAGTCTAGTGGTGATGAATTTCCTGTTTTTCTTGTCTAGGAAAGACAAACTTTGCTGGGTATAGTATTCTTTGCTGTTGTTTCTCTTTTAGCACTTTGAAAATATCATCTCATTCTCTCCTGGTCTTTAAGATTTCTGCTGAAAAATCTGATGTTAGTCTAATGAGGATTCCCTCATATGGGACTTGACATCTTTTCCTTGTGATAAATTTTACAATTCCCTTGTTGTCTTTGACTTTTGACAGTTTGACTGTAATGTTTCTTGGACAGGATCTTTTTTGGGTTGAATCTATTTGGGACCTTTAAGCTTCCTGAATCTGGATACCCATACCTTTCCCAAAACTTGAAAAGTCGTCACTTATTAATTCATTAAATAGGTTTTCTATGACTTTTTTCATTTCTTCTTTTTCTAGAATTCTTATAATGCAAATATTTGTTCACTTAGTCGTGTTCAATTAGTCTCATAGACTTCCTTCATTCTTTTTTATCCTTTATTTTTTGTCTGACTGGCTTATTTCAGAAGACCTGTCTTCACATCCAAAATCTTTCTTCTGCTTGACTTTGTTGTTGCACTAAATTGTATTTTTTATTTTATTCATTGAATTCTTCAACTCCAAAATTTTTGTTTGGTTCTTTTCATATCTAGTTCTTTGCTGAATTTGTCATTAAAATCATGAATTGTTTTCCTGATTTCATTGAATTTTTTACCTTTATTCTCTTGTATCTTGCTTAGTTTTCCTAAGATTACTATTTTGAATTCCTTTTCATGCATTTCATAGATTTTCTTTGCTTTGAAGTCTGTTACTGGAGAATTATTGTATTCCTTTGGAGGTGTCATGTTCCCATGTTTTATGGGTCCCTACATTGAAATCTGGGTGTCTGCCGAAACAGTTACCTCTTCCAATTTTATCTAGTAGATTTCATAAGGAAAGACTTTTCTTTTTCTGTAAATGCATCTTATAGTATCAGTTGGGTAAAGTATTTTGGCTTTGGTTATGGGTGAGCACAGTACTGTAATCATGTAATTTTTTTTTTGACTGTAATCAATGCCAGCAGTATCTGTGAGTGCCTCAGTGGCCAAGACTGGGTGTTTGTGGAGGCAGTGGTATGCCTTTACTGCAGATGGGAGCCACTGGAAAGGCTATTTCTCAAGCCTTGAGGGGAGTGAGTGTTGCTAGGTGTAGCAGCTCCTTAAGTCAAGGGTATGGGGTCACTGGTGGTGGCAGGAGCTGGGCAGCCTGGTCCCTGGTTTCTGGGCCACATACAGTACACAGTGGCCCTGGTGGTGAAGGGGACAAGGTTGCTTACAGTGGTGGGCACTAGGCAGGTAGGTTTCAGGCCCTGGGGAGTGTATGCATTGGCTCCCCTGGTCTTGGGGACAGCCTCCCCACTGTGCTGGACTGGCTGTCCCATGAGGTTTAGGGCACTGTGTGAATTTAGGTGCTAGTGTCACATCTGTACTGCTGGGTCAAGCTGGGGTCATGGCATTGCATCTTTTTGTATGGATATGGTAGGATGACAGCAGCTCCCGTGATGTGGAGGTGCAGATTTGAGCACCAGGGCAGGATGCACTCAAGCAATGGCTCTGTTTTCGAAATGGCACGATGGCACAGCAGCACTGGTCCCAAAGGGATCCAGTGTGAGTTCCTTCACTAAAGTAATATAGCTGTGTTGGTTCCATGCAGTTCTCTAAACTGGCTCAAGGCCTAAGAGAATTGTGAAGTTCTCCTGTAGTTAGAATTGCAGGTATTCATGTTAGTAATGGGGACTTCTGGGACTGCCTGCTTACCTTTCCCTTATAATAGGAAGTGTCTCTTAGTTCCAAGCCAATCCCACCTTGTCACTTTACTTCCTTCTTCATGCTGCTATCTCAAATGTCCATGTTTCAGAGGGTTTTCATCTTTTCCTTGCAGAATTCCAGTGCTCTCCCTTAGACACTCAACTCGAAGTGCAGTTATTTATTTGTTGTTTTTGTTCTTCTTTGTAGAGGAGACATGCATTGGGCACCTCTAGTCAGCCATCTTGATGACATTACAACACTGGTTCATACATTCATACATACCTTCCTACATACATTACTGAATGAATGTATGAATTGCCAAGCAACATTGAAGGTGGAAACTGTAGATTTGCAGATGCATCAGTATCCCAGAGGTGTGGTTTTACTCCAGCAGTATTTAAGATGGGAGGTGGAGATCGATCTAAATCTTGGACAAATATGTTGCAAAGTAGATGCTGCCAAAGAGCAGGCTGCAAGAGGTGTGGATATCTACATGCACTCATTGATCTTAAGCAGGTATGGGGTGAATGGAACTGAGAGAGCATAGAGATGACTAAAAGCCAGTGCAGTCCAGATGCATAAACAACACATTCCAGACACCACCCACTGATACCAGTGGGGCTTTGGTGCACTTCTTCCCCATTGTGATCAACTGAAGACCTGAGAAGAGTTGCTCTGTGGGTGACTACCACTGAGCAGGGAAGGGAGGAATGAGGTGAAACAAGAAAGTGGATCTAGCACATTCTAAGTAATTAGGGTAGTTTGAAATGAATAATTGTCTCTGGTTTTATGTAGGTATGGTTTTACTTATGCTCCGTTAGCTAGTCATATACCAGATTAGTGATCTTATAAGAGGAGTCAGTGAGTTAAACCATCCACTGAGGAGCAAGAAGAAAATATTATCCTTCTACTGTATTTTTGTTCTAAATGTAAGATTTGCATTAAACTTTATTGTGTTTAATATGTGAGTTGATATTGACATAAGTCCTGTGGCAAAAGGTCTGAGGCACAGGCCATTTGTGGTGACCCCAAAGGATGTGGAGGGCTTGGCTGTGGCACCCTCACTTATGTTATTTGCTCTTGGCATACTGTGGCCTATGGCAGCCTACCTACGCTGGGTTCCATGGGTTTACAGATTATATCATTTCAATTCAATGAAACTAACCTTCACAAAAAGGACATGTGGCTTAAAAAAGATCATTGCCAGGAAATCCTTGATTGATGATAATATTAATAATGCAAACACAAGTTAACAAGAAAGTCTGAGCTGATACTTCTCTAATTCCTATTACGAGCTCTTCAATCACGCCATTAAGGCTTGAAAAATAATGATAAGTTCATCATATTTGCACAGTTTGGATGGCACAGGGAGGCACTGGGATGCTATATACCTGTATACCCTACCCTCAGCAGACTTCTCCTAAGTCCATCAGTGGCTATCCAATTTCATTTATAGTATAATTTGATTTGTGAAGGGTGATTTATACATATCTATTATAAACTTAAATATTATAAAAATAAATTATCTCAATATGTACATTTTTGAGACAGAGTCATGCTCTGTTGCTCAGGCTGGAGCGCAACGGTGCAATCTTGTTTCACTACAACCTCTGTCTCCCAGGTTCAAGGGATCCACCCACGTCAGCCTCTCAAGTAGCTGGGACTACAGGTGCATGCCACACAGCTAATTTTTGTATTTTTTGTAGTGATGGGATTTTGCCATGTTGCCCAAGCTGGTCTCAAACTCCTGAACTCAAGTGATCCACCTGCTTCAGCCTCTCAAAGTGCTAGGATTACAGGTATGAGCCATCACATCCAGCTTTGGTGTAAATTTTAAAATTATAATTACAAGATTAAAATAATTTATTTCCAAATATTATTTTAGCTTCAAGGGTGTATGTACAGTTTTGTTACATCAGTAAATTGTGCATCACGTGGTTTTGGTGTACAGATTATTTCATCATGGTAGACAGTTTTGAGCATAGTACCCCATAGGCAGTTTTTTGAACCTCATCCTCCTCCGACCCTCCTCTCTCAGTTAGGCCCTGGTGTTTATTGTTAAGTTCTTTGTGACCATGTGTACTCAATGTTTAGCTCTCTCTTATAAGTGAGAACATGTGGTGTATGGTTTTCAGTTACAGGATTTTTACATGAAACTTATTACATGAGTAAAGAATAAAATTATAAATCTTACAGTGAATAGAAGCTTTTCACTTTCATTTACCTTTCTAATTCAATAGCTAACACAATGGCAGGAGGATAGGGTGGCAGAGAAAGATGGAAACAGTGGCAATTTTGACTTAAGAAAGTTCTGAGAATAGTTGCACAGGTTTGATGATGCATTTTCTCTGAGTGTGGATGACTTTCCAAATTCCATTCCATTTTTGCTGTGAATGTTAACAATGCTTTATAGGGATGTCCCAAGCAAAGAAGCTAATGGTTAACATTGATTTCAAAAAAAGAAATTGTCTTCTTGGTTTCAACTCGATTCTGGGTAAACCTAACACCTGAAAGAATCTACTCATATTTTATTATATGTATACTTTTGCAACTAAGATAAAATAAAAGTATGGAATTTAAAATTTACTTTTATTCAGAGGAGTAATAAGGATTTTAAATAATGTAAATCTCTATTTTCTATAAAATTACTGTTCCTTACTGAGAATTTATAATATTATATCTTCTTTACATAGAACTTTTGAGGTGGAAGAGATCTTAGGTGAGGAGACTGAAGCCTTGGGAAGTTAAGTTTAGTGTGTTGCACTAAAAACACATAGACTTGAAGGTAGATAGAACTGAATTTGATTTCTTTTTTTTTTAAACCACCCACTAGCTATGTGATGTTAGGTAAGTGAATGAACTTCTTTGAGTCACAGTTTATCATTCTGGAGAATGTGCATAACATCTGCCTCACAGTTTGCCTGGTGTATATAGGCCCTCACAAGTCCTGGTCACCTTGCCCTTGCCTAAAGTCACAGGATTTTGTGGCTGACAGGCAGGGTGGGAAATATAATTCATGTTTATTTCTGTCATTCCACACTGATTGGATTGCTTCCAAGGAAAGGGAGAATCTTCCCTCCATAGAATTTTAATGCTTTACTCCCCATAAGTTTTATTGGGTGCTTGCAAAATATTTATTTCTAGTAATAAGGTGGACTTTGTTCTATTTTCCCTTCTAGGCATGCTGAAGAGATGAAACATTCCACCTCTTTCCCACCAGCCTGCTGTGTTTTCTGTTAGAATGAGCATAGATTGTAGCATCAGTGTGTTCCTGAGCAGTATTCTTGCCACAAGAATAGAAAAGCAAGTCATTGGTGCCTTCTCTGAGTACAGCAGCTCAGGAGTAGACCATGGAATCACTTTTTGTGAGAGTACCTCTCTTGTCCTTTCACCTCATGCTCCAAAGACTAGACTGGCCTGAGTTGGCTTGTAACCCCTGGGAAGCATGGGAAATTGGCTGGCAGTTCTGTGATGCTAAGGGCAGGGAAGATAAAGGATTTTGATAGGACTGTGATGCAATTTGTTTCTTCAGGATGAACTTCAATAGTACTGCCAATGTGGAAAATGAGCAAGCAGCTATCACAACTTTGCCCTCCTCTGAAACTAAGGAGGGCAGAAATGACCCAAGCGCTGGTTGTCACATGTGGTATGTGTGTGTGTGTGTGTGTGTGCCTGTGTGTATGTAAAATCATTCAAGGATACTATGACCCAAGGAAAGAGCATCAGAACTAGAGGAAATAAAGTTTTCTTGGGGCACTCGTGTCCCAAGTTCTTAAGAATTTTTAGATTTAAAATAATAATTGGCATCTGGGGACAAAAAATAATTATTGGCACTTAACAGAGACCACCATTAACATAGAAGAAAAATGTTAATTGGTATGTGTAAGAGTACTTGAACAGATAATTGAATTAAAGCTCTGTGGGATTATTTATAAAAAAAGAGAGGACCAGTCCTGCAGACATGATTTTGTGACTTGGATTTCAGGGCCAAATCTGCTCCTACAAAGACTCTGGTCCTTATTGATAAGAGCAGCAATAGTGAAGAGGCAAAAAGTAAAACAAATTGTGGTTAGTAAGCATACTAATTTTATAGTTTTAGTCGACCACATTATCTCAGGTTCATCCATTCAACAAATAT
>NW_016804379.1:2331635-2365527 GCF_001698545.2 Rhinopithecus bieti
TATTTAAGTAATATTCATATCAAATATTTAAATATAAATAACATATATTTATTTAAATAATACATATTATATATAATATACATATAATTAAATAGACTATTTTAAGAGTAGTTTTAGGTTCACAGCAAAACTGAGTAGGAGAAACAGAGAATTTCTGTAGCTCTTCTGCCCCCACACAGGCATAGCTTCCCTTATTCCCATCAGAGTGGTATATTTGTTATAATTGACGAACCTGTATTGACATATCATTATTACCCAAAGTTCATAGTTTACATTAGGATTCACTCTTGACGTTGTACATTCCATGGGTGTGCACAAAGTCATAATGACATGTGTCCATCATTATAGTATCATATAAAATAGTTTCATTGCTCTAAAAATCCTCTGTGCTCTGACTACTCATCCCTCCCTGGCCCTTAATCCCTGGCAACCACTGATGTTTTTACGTATTCATAGTTTTGCTTTGTCTAGAATGTCATATAGTTGTAATCATGCAGTATGTAGCCTTTTTATATTGACTTCCGTTATTTAGTAGTATTCATTTAAGTTTTTCTATGCCTTTCATAGCTTGATAGCTCCTCTTTAGCACTGGATAATATTCCGTACTCTGAATATACTACAATCCTATTAAAAATTCTTTATCTTCCTTGCCCTTATCATGACTGAGAACTGCCAGACAACTTCCCATCCTTTCCAGAGGCTACAAGTCAACCCAGGCCAGCCCAGTCTTAGGAGTGTGGGGTGGGAGGACAAGAGGGGTGCTCTCACAAAAGGTGATTCCGTGGTCTACTCCTGAGCTGCTGATCTCAGAGAAGGCACCAATAACTTCCTTTTCTTGCAGCAAGAATACTGCTCAGGACCACAAAGATGCTACGAATCTACCACAGCTAAAATCTATGCTAATTCTAACAGAAAACACAGCAGGTTGGTGGGGAAGAGGTTGAATGTTTCACTTCTTCAGCATGCCTAGGAGGGCAAGTGGAACAAATCTTGGGTTTGGAACATCTATTAAAAGATATTCTTGTTTTGTAGCATTCATGTTCTTACCTTCCTTTAGGTTTCTTGAAGAAGTTATGTCATTTTCTTTATGTAGAAGTCACATATTTGTACATTTAAAATACATTCAGTCACAATTAATATTGAAATCAGCATCTCCAAGTGTTTAAAAGAACTTAACAGCTGTACGGTCATCTGACTCCAGAGATTTTTTTAAAAAATTATTTGACATCTTTTCCAATTTAATTTTTGGTTACTCACCTTGTCACATGTTTTAGTTTTTCTTGCGATAACTTTTAAAACTTATATTTTAAGTACATTAATGTGAAAGGGTAGTCGCACAGCTTTTTTATCTTTTCTGTATATGTTCTTACATCTTTTTCTCTCAATTTTGTTTGTATTTTATCCTACTTTGTGTAGAGGAAGTTTATTATTAGAACATCCAATGCTTTATTTAATGTCTCATTTAGAGTCTACATTTACATTTTCTATAAATAGGAATGTTTGTGTTTTGCATCTTTGGCATTTGTAAAGATTTCTGTATTTAGTTTCTTTTCTCCCTCCAGATTGTGACTTTGTAGAAGTGGGAGCCACTCTGGCTTGCTCACTGTGATACTAGAGTGCACAGGACAGTGCCCAGCATCTAACTCCCCAGAACAGGGCCAGGACTCAGCCCATAGGCCTGTTTACACACATGGTTTGAGCTTGCAAATTTAAAATAAGTAAGGAGGCTATAATCAGTAGACTTCAACTGATTAAAACAAGAAAAATTTAAAAACAGACAATACAGAAGCAAGCATGAAATGAAATTTATCTACAATTAATATGACTAATATATTAGTGAACAAAAGACTAAGTTTTTAAAGAAATAATGTACTAATCATGAAAATAGTGAATTAGAAAATAGTAGAAAAAAGTAGAATTAATTTATAGTGCTAAAATATTATTCTGAGAAGCAACAACAACAAAACCCTTTAAGAGTGATGGGTATAATGATGTAATGGTGCTGACTAGTCTTTGCTGATTATGTTCTTTTCCTGTCCTGCCTACACCTACACCCTTTGGAATAGGTTGTGAGTTGCTTGGGGCTGTGTAGGAGGGGCTAGAATTGGAAAAAGTTTGCGCAGTAATCTGCTGTAGAAAGGTATTTCTTATGACTTTGTTAAGCTTAGGTAAAAAAATTGAGGCAGACTTGAAATACTGTTATGCCAAAGAATCTCGTGGCTGTACAAGGACAATGTTTCCTAAAGTATATAGGTTAGAGCAAGGGTTTGCCTTTTACAAATGTTATTTTAGGACTCCGAAGTCATGACTCCTGTAAAGGATCACCCTTCTCTAGTCTTCATCACAGCCATTCTAAGGCTCATTAAATTAAAATACAATAACTACATCTGTTGCTTATGATCAGGCCCCCTTGCTCATTCAATATCTGCATCTCATTAGCTAAAACCTAAGATAGGCTTCCTTACACTAAATTATGTAACAAATGCACATTATATACATTATCAGCTGTGGATATTCACGTTTTGTGTTGTTTCTCCTAAATATGTGTCTATTTGCTTGAGTGGTTTTTCCTTCTTGATTAGATCACAGCAAGCCAAGGGCTGTGACCTTAGAGATTACTTATTTTCTAATATCCTTACAGAACTTTTAAGCAATACATGTAAATGTAATTGAAAAACTAAAATAATACAGTACTTTTTTTTTTTTTTTTTTTTTTTTTTGAGACGGAGTCTCGCTCTGTCGCCCAGGCTGGAGTGCAGTGGCCGGATCTCAGCTCACTGCAAGCTCCGCCTCCCGGGTTCACGCCATTCTCCTGCCTCAGCCTCCCGAGTAGCTGGGACTACAAGCGCCCGCCACCTCGCCCGGCTAGTTTTTTTGTATTTTTTAGTAGAGACGGGGTTTCACCATGTTAGCCAGGATGGTCTCGATCTCCTGACCTTGTGATCCGCCCGTCTCAGCCTCCCAAAGTGCTGGGATTACAGGCTTGAGCCACCGCGCCCGGCCTACAGTAACTTATAAAACATAAAACTACATAAAACTAAAATTAAAATCCTGTTTATCACCAGCTCAAATATGGCTTATAAAAATGAGGTTACAGTGTTACGTTGTTTTCACCTGACAATGTTTTATGGACCTCCTTTTTATTTCATTATTATTATTTGAATAGGCACTGGAAAAACATGATAAAAATTTAGAAGGTATAGAATTACATCACTTTAAAAGTAAGCCAGCTGGTTCTTTTATTCCGAGGCAATCATTGTGATTTGTTTGTTGGGTAATGAATACGCATATATAAGTTTATGTATTCCTTTTGTTCCTTACACATTTTAGCATACTATACACATAGCGTATTACTGTTTTCACTTATTGATATCTTTTGGAGTTGAAAATGTGAGGGAGTTTTACTCTTCTAGACAAATGTGGTAGACTACAGAAAGAAGCTTACCTTGGAGAACTTAAAACTGAGTGATTGCTTAAAGCTTTCATATTGGACTGGTCTGGAAGTTTGTAACACCTGGAGAATGAATCTATGTGTGAATACTTGAGAGTGACTAGAAAATCTCTGAGAGTTGTTTGAGATTTTTATCTAAGTTCTAGCTGATAGGATGTATTTAAAGGGTCATTGGTGCAAAAGAACAAACCTGATTTCTACTCGTACCGTACAACCACCAGCTAAAGAGATAGTTTCATATGTCAATAAATTCTTTGTTATGGACTATTTAGTTGTTTCCAGATTTTTACTCTCACAAAACAATGCATAGGTAACTATCCTTTTAGGGAACAATTTTGCCAAAGTGTATTTTCAGATAAATTCCTAGAAGTAAATTACTGGGTTGAAGGGCATTTTTCTGAACAAATCTTGCTAAAACTTTTTTTTTTTTTAATTTCAACTTTTATTTTACATACAGGGGAAACATATGCATGTTTGTTACATGGGTATATTGCACCCAGATAGTGAGCATAGTACTGAATAGGTAGTTTTTCAAACCAAATGGATCCTTCCCTTCTGCCCCCCCGTAGTAGTCTGCAGTGTCTGTTGCTGCCATCTTTATGTCCACGTGTGCTCAATATTGAGCTCCCATTTATAAGTGAGAATATGTGGTATTTGGTTTTCTGTTCTTGCATTAGTTCACTTAGGATAATGGCCTCCAGCTCCATTTATACTGATGCAAAGGACATGATTTCATTCTTTTTATGGCTGTATTTTCTTTATTCAATTGACCATTGATGGCCACCTAGGTTGATTCCATGTTTTTGCTATTGTGAGTAGCATGGTGATGAACATCAGTGTGCATGTGTCTTTTTGGTCTAAGGATCTATTATCCTTCAGATAGATACCCACTAATGGGATTTCTGGATCGAATACTAGCTCTGTTTTGAGTTATTTGAGAAATCTCCGCATAGCTTTCCACAGTGGCTGAACTAATTTACATTCCCACCAACAGTGTGTAAGTGTTTCCTTTTCTCCACAGCCTCATCAGCATCTGTTGTTTTTCGACTTTTTAATAATAGCCATTCTGACTGGTGTGAGATGGTATCTCACTGTGGTTTTGATGTGCATTCTCTGATGATTAGTGATGATGAGCATTTTTTCATGTTTGTTGGCTGCATGTATGTTTTTGAGAAGTGTCTGTCTGGTTTTTTTTTCTTTTTTTCTTTTTTTTTTTTTTTTTAGATGGAGTTTTACTCTGTCACCCAGGCTGGAGTGCAGTGGCATGAGCTTAGCTCACTACAACCTCTGCCCCCCAGCTTCGAGGGGTTCTTCTGCCTCAGCTTCCCCAGTAGGTGGGATTACAGGTGCATGCCACCACACCCAGCTAATGTTTGTATTTTTAGTAGAGATGGGGTTTTGCTATGTTGGCCAGGCTATTCTTGAACTCTTGACCTCCAGCGATCCATCCACCTCAGTGCTGGAATTATAGGTGTGAAGCACCGTGCCCAACCACAAAGTGTCTGTCTTTTGAGAAGTGCCTGTTCACATCTCTTGACTATTTTTAAATGAGATTCTTTGTTTTATGCTTGTTTACTTAAGTTCTTTATAGATGGATATTAGACCTTTGTCATCCACAGTTTGTAAATATTTCATCCCATTCTGTGTATTATCTACTTACTCTATTGGTAGTTTTTTTTTTTTTTTTGCTGTCCAAAAGCTCTTTAGTTTAATTAGGTCCCACTTTTCAATTTTGGTTTTTGTTGCAATTGCTTTTAGGGACTTAGTCATAAATTCTTTGCCAAGGCCAATATTGCTAAGGGTATTTCCTAAACTTTCTTCTAGGATTCTTAGAGTTTGAGATCTTACATTTAAATTTTTAATCCATCTTGAGTTAAATTTTTGTATATGGTGAAAGGTAAGGTCCAGTTTCATTCTTCTGCATATGGCTAGCCAGTTATCCAAGCATCGTGTATTGAAAAGGGACTCCTTTTCTCATTGCTTATTCTTGTTGGTCTTGTTGAAGATCAGATGGTTGTGTGTGGCTTTATTTCTGGGTTTTCTATTCTGTTCCATTGTTCTATGTGTCTGTTTTTGTACCAGTATCATGCTGTTTAAGTTACCATAGTTTTATAGTATAGTTTGAAGTCAGGTACTTCTTTTCTTCTTTTTCTTTTTGCTTAGAATTGCTTTGGCTATTCAGGCTCTTTTTTGATTACATATGAATTTTAGTATAGTTTTTACTGATTCTTTGAAGAATGGCATTGGTGGTTTGAGAGGAATAGTGCTGAATCTGTAAATTGCTTTGGGTAATATGGCCATTTTAATGATTTTGATTGTTCCAGTCCATGAACATGAAAAGTTTTTCCATTTATTTTTGTCATCTCTGATTTCTTTTAGCAATGTTATATGGTTCTTCTTGTAGAGATCTTTCACCTCCGTGGATAGCTATATTCAAGGATATTTCATTTTCATTGTGGCTATTGTAAATGGGACTGCATTTTTTATTTGACTCTCAGCTTAGACATTATTGGTGTATAGAAATGCCACTGATTTTTGTACATTGATTTTGTATACTGAAATTTTATTGTTTATCAGTTCTAGTAGTCTTTTGGCAGAGTCTTTAGGGTTTTCTAGGTATAGAATTATATTTCAGCAAAGAGAGGTAGTTTGACTTCTTCTTTTTCTATTTGGATCCTTTTATTTCTTTCTCTTGCCTGATTGCTCTGGCTAGGACTTTCAGTACCATGTTGAATAGGAATGGTGAGAATGGTCATCCTTGTTTTGTTTTAATTCTCAAGGGGAATGGTTCCAGCTTTTGCCCATTCAGTGTGATGTTGGCTGTGAGTTCATCATAGATGGTTCTTATTATTTTGAATCATGTTCCTTTGATGTCTAATCTGTTGAGGGTTTTTATCATGAAGGGATATTCAATTTTATCAAAAGCGTTTTCTACATGTATTGAGATAATCATATGGTTTTTTTATTCTAATTCTGTTGCTGTGGTGAATCACATTTGTTGATTTGCATATGTTGAACCAATCTTGAATCCCATGAATAAAGCCTACTTGATTGTGGTGTAGTAACTTTTGATGTACTGTTGAATTCCATTTGCTAGTATTTTGTTGAGAAATTTTGCATCTATGTTCATCAGGCATATTGGCTGGAAGTTTTCTTTTTTCACTGTGTCTCTGCCAGATTTTAGTATTAGGCTGAGGCTGGCTTCATAGAATGAATTAGGAAGGAACCCCACCCCCTTAAATTGTTTGGAATACTTTCAGTAAGAGTGATACCAGTTTGTCTTTGTGTGTCTGGTAGAATTCAGCTGTGAATTCATCTGGTCCAGGGCTTTTTATAGTTGGTAGGATTTTTAAATTACCTCATATTGGTGTATTCAGGGTCTCAATCCCTTCTTGATTCAATTTTGAGAGATTGTGTATTTCCAGGAATTTATCCATCTCCTCTAGATTTTCTAATTTTTATGCATAGAGTTGTTCAGAGTATTCTTTGAGGTTCTTTTGTAAATTCTATGGGATCGGTTGGAATGGCATCTTTGTCATTTCTGATTGAACTTACTTAGATCTCTCTTTTTTTCTTTGTTAATCTAGGTAGGGGGGCGTATTAATTCTGTTTTTGTTTTTTTTTTTTTTTTTTTTTTTTTTTAAGAATAAACTCTCGGTTTCCTTGATATTTTGGGGTTGGGTTGTTCCTTTTTTCTTTCTTCCCTTAGGTGCAAACTTAGATTGTTGATTCAACTTCCTACCTTCTTGATGAGGGAGTTTAATGCTATAAACTTTCCTCTAAACATTGCTTTGGCTGTATCTCAGAGATTTTGACATGTTGTATTCCTATTTTTATTAATTTCATATAATTTTTTGATTTCTACCTTAATTTTATTTTCACCCAGGAGTTAGTCAAGACCATGCTGTTTAATTTCCATGTTTTTGTGTAGTTTTGAGAGATATTCTTGGTATTAATTTCTATTTTTATTTGCACTGCTGTCTGAGAATGTGCTTAGTATGATTTCAATTTTTTAAAATGTATTGAGACTTGCTTTATGACCAATCAAGTTGTTGATCTTAGAATATCTTCCATGTGCAGATAAAAAGAATGCATATTCTGTGATTGTTGTGTGGAGTGTTCTATAGATGTCTATAGGTCCAGTTAATCAAGTGTTGAGTTTAAGTCCAGAGTTTCTTTGTTCGCTTTCTGCCTCAGTGCTTGGTCTAATGCTGTCAGTGAGGTATCGAAGTGGCCCACCATTATCGTGTGGTTGACTAAGTCTGTTTGCAGGCCAAGAACAACTTGTTTTACAAATCTTGGTGCACCAATGTTGGGTGTGTACTTATGATAGTTAAGTCTTCTTGTTGGATTGTACTCTTTACCATTATGTAATGCCCTTCTTTGTCCTTTTTAATTTTTATTGGTTTAAAATTTGTTTTATCTGATATAAGAATAGTGACTCCTGCTTGTTTTTGCTTTTCATTTACGTGGTATATCTTTCCCCATCCCTTTAGTTTAAGTCTGTGGGCTGAGATTATATGTGCATGGCATTGCATGTGAGATGGGTCTCTTGAAAACAACAGATGGTTGCATCTTATATTTTTATCCAGCTTGCTGCTTTATGCCTTTTAAGTGTGGTGCTCAGCCCATTTATATTTAGTGTTAGTATTGATATGTGAGATTTTAATCCTGTCATCATTAAGTTAGCTGGTTGTTATATATATTTGATTGTGTGATTGCTTTATAGTCTCCTTGGGGTGTGTGCTTAAGTGTGTTTATGTGCTAGCAGGTGCTGTCCTTTCAATTCCATGTTTAGCACTCCCTCAAGGACCTCTTGTAAGGCTGGTCTAGTTGAAATGAATTCCCTGGGCATTTGCTTGTCTAAGAAGGATTTTATTTCTCCTTCACTTATGAAGCTTAGTTTGGTGGGATATGAAATTCTTGGTTGGGGTTTCCTTTCTTTAAGGAAACTAAAAATAGAAGGAAACCTCTTCTGGCTTGTAAGGTTTCTGGTGAGAACTCTGCTGTTAGTATACAGACTGCTACAGATGGGGCTCCTTCCGTATGTGACTTGACCCATCTATCTGCCTTTAAGATTTTTGTTTGTTTTGCTTTTTGTTTTGCATTGACTTTGGTGAATCTGATGACTAAGTGCCTTGGGGATGGTCATATTGTATAGAATCTAGCCAGGGTTCTCTGTATTTCTTGGATTTGCATGTCAACCTTTATAGAAAGATTAGGGAAATTTTTATGGACTATATCCTCAAATATATTTTCCATTGTTTATTCTCTCTTCTTGTCTCTTGGGAATGCCAATGAATCATAGATTTTGTCTCTGCATAATTCCATATTTATAGGAGGTTTGTTTCATTTAAAAAATTCTTTTTTCTTTATTTTTATCTAACTGAGTTGATTAGAAAAACTGGTCTTTGAGCTCTGAGATTCTTTGCTCAGCTTGGTCTATTCTCCTCTTTATATTTCCAATTGTATTATAATGTCCTTGTAGTAAATTTTTGATCTCTAAAAGTTCAGTTTTGTTCTTTGTTAAAATGATGATTTCATCTTTTGGCTCTTGAATAATTTTCCTTGATTCCTTGAATTCCTTAGATTGAGTTTCCACTTTCTCCTGAATCTCCATGAGCTGTCTTACCATCTAGATTCTGAATTCTGCTTATTATTTCAGTAATTTCCAACTGGTTAAGAATCATTGCTGGGGAGCTAGTGGATTGTTTGGAAGTAAGAGGATGCTGTGGCTTTTTGGATTGCCAGAGTTCTTGCACTAATCCTTTCTCATCTGGGAGGGTTGGTGGGTGTTTCCTTAACTGTGGAGTAAGTTGAATATAGTCAGTTGGCTTTGTTTCTGGATGTTTATAGAGGGTCAAGGCTCTGTGCAGGATCTTTAGTTGTGACTGAATTCTTGCCCTTGGTTTCACAGGATGTTAGCAAAATATTTTTGGTGTTGTAGTTTGGCCTGTGGTCCAGTAGATGGTGCTTAACAGTAATGGCGAGAGATAGGCTCTTACTTAGCTGCATGGCTCCTTTGTATTTCCTGGCATTTGCAGCCCTTCTGCACAGTGCAGTGGGGAGAGAGGTGACCCCCTCACCAGGTCTGCTGCTGGACCTTGGAGAAGCCCCTTCTGGTCTTTGGCACTGTGTCTGCATTTCTATTTTAGGTGTTCCAGGCCATGGGGCTCCCTCAAGCAGAGGACACAGCAGGGAGACAGGCCAACACTTTCCAGGCTGGCCCTGCAGAGGGAGGCTTGTCTTGCTCCTGTATTAGCCTACAAGCCTGCGTGACTCACCTCTCTCAGTGCCTGAGAGTGTGGGCTCCTCTCCTGCTTCAGTGCTAACCACAGATCCCTGCTTAGCACTCCCAAGCTATACACCACAGCTCTGGGACAAGTTCAGGGTTTTTTGTTCCCTCACCAGCTTGGGGAAAGCAGGAGTGGGACCCACAGTAGTGGTGGTGACAGAGGGCTGTTAATTGCCTTTGGGGGCTCCACTCCAGAGAAACACAGAGCCACAACCAATTGGAATGATAAGCTGGGCGTGGAGCAACAGCACTGCAGGCCTAACCTGGTCCTGCTTGGTGAAAAGCAGAGGGAGTAGGGGCCTGTGAGGAAGACATCTGGCTGGCTCTCCATAGGGCAGCTGTGGCTTGTTGGATGTGCAAGCAAAGCAATCAGGCTCTTTATTCCCTCTCCAGCCCAGGGAAGCAAGGGTTGGTACCACAACGGTGGCAATGGCAGAAGTCCAGTCAGTACTCTCTGAAAGCTCCATCCTGGGGAAATGACAAGCCACCACCAACTGAAGTGAATAGGCAGTGGTGGGGTGGCTGTGCTGGGGTCCCAAGCTGGGAGGGGCAGCAGAGGAGGGACCTACATGGAAGACAGTTTGGCTGCCTTTTTGTATGGCAGCTGTGGCATGTTGGAGGTCCATGAAAGTTCTCAGGCTCTTCGCTCCCTCCCCATCTTGAGGGCAGCAGAGACAGGAATTGTGATAGTGGAAATTACAGTGGGCCTGTTTGTTTCCTCTGGGACCTATGTCCTAGAGAAACGGAGAACCTTAATTGGCCACAGTGATCAGGCTGGGGTAGGGTGGCTGTGCTGGGGACCCAGGCCAGAGGGCCTTGCCCATTAAGGTACAGCAGAGGCCTAAAGTCCGTTTACTCCTCAGCACTGTGGATGTGGCCCCTATACTAGGGGTGTACAGAGGAGTCTGGCCTCCCTTGTTGGTGAGACTACAGCAGCTGGCACTTGGGTGCTCAGGGATCCAAGGCCTGTGGGGCTCAACATGGGCCTGAGTCATGGCTCTGTCCAGACTCCAGGCAGCTCTCCATGTTGGTGTGGAGGTCCAGGAGGGTCAAGGGAGATCTCCTGTGTTCATGATTGAAAAGGTCCATGGTGGAGAGGTAGGTCCTCAGGGGCTCTCACTCACCCTCTCCCCATGGTAGGGAGCCTCCTCTGGTTCTTTGCCAATCCAGCGGGGGTGGCTGTCCTGCTTTACTCCTCTCTGCTTTTTGCCATGCTTCCTGGATGAATCCCAATGTGACCTTCTGGATGAACCACTTGAAGAACTAGTGTTTACTTGCCACTGTGTCTCCTCTCCATGAGAGAGGTATACACTAGCTGCTTCTAGTCAGCCATCTTGGCACTCCTCTCTGTTAACACTCTTTATACCAAACTTGTACCACATTATCCCCATGCCAACAAGCATAAGGATGCTTATTTTCCTATATCCTTGGTAGACCAGTGTATTATTAAATTTTTTATCTTGAAAATCTGGTAAGTAAAATAAATATAATTTAAAAAACTTCAATTGAAGTAAAATATACATACAGAAAAAATATACATAACTCAATAAATTTTTATAAAGAAACATACCTGTGTTACCAAAATCCAGATCAAGAAGCAGAATGTTAATAATATTCCACGTCCTCCCTTGCAATTACCACCTTTCATCAAGGATAACTAATAGCTGGACTTCCAACAATGTAGATCAGTTTAAGCTGTGTATAGAAATGTATAAATGATATATACATATAGGTGTGTGTGTGTGAGATATATATACACTTGTGTCTAGCTTCTGTCAATCTAGAAAAATAATGAGACAAGTCTTAATCATTTTAGGAGATTTATTTGCCAAAGTTAAGGACAAACCCAGAGACAGGTCTATGCCTTTCTCTGCAGATGATTTTGAGGGCTCCAAATTTAAAGAGGAAAGGGCGGGATATTGAAAAGTACGCAATTTTCATGCAAGAGTCAGATAGGGAAAAATGTCATCTGTGTCTTTGTTCTGGCTCAGTGAATCTACATTTTACATAAGATAACATAGATCAGGTTGGGTGTGGTGGCTCACGTCTGTAACCCCAGCACTTTGGGAGACCAAGTGGCGGGTGGATCACTTGAGGTCAGGAGTTCGAGACCAGCCTGACCAACATGGAGAAACCCCATCTCAACTAAAAATACAAAAAATTAGCTGGATGTGGTGGTGGACACTGTAATCCCAGCTACTCCGGAGGCTGAGGTGGGAGAACTGCTTGACCCAGAGGTGGAGGTTGCAGTGAGCTGAGATTGCACCACTGCACTCCAGCCTGGGTGACAGAGCGAGACTCTGGGGTAGGGGAACAATCAGATAAGAATTTATTTTGGTGGCCCGTGGGTGACTGCACCTGTAAAGATAAGCTGTCAATTTGCATTGCCATGGTGAAATTTTAATAGCTCACTAGGAATTTCTTTTTGAGCAAAATATGGGGGAGGTGTGTAGCTTTTCATCTTGTAGTTGTCTTATTTAGGAACCAAAAGAGGGAGGTAGGTTTGCATAACCCAGCTCCTAGCTTGACTCTTCCTTTTAGCTAAATGAGTTTGGGATCCCAAAATTTAATTTCGTTTCACGCTTCTTTCATTCAACATTTTGTTTTGTGTGTGTGTAATTGTAGATCATCAATTATTATTGCTATAGTATAGTATTGGCAGTATGCAACTATGTGACAATTTCATTATTTGTTCTACATTGAATTTTTTAAATGACAAATGTTATGAAAAATTTCTCTGAACGTTCTACTACATGTCTTTGGTCAATATGTGATTTATATACTTCTTTTGGCTATATGCCTATGAGTAAAATTTCTGATTTGCAAGTATATATTTCTCTATGTTTAGTAATACTGCCAGTTTTTCAAGGTGGCTGTATCAATTTATCTTCCCAGTGGCAGTATATGGGAGTTCTAATTGTTCTATATTTTCATCAACACTTGGCATTTTTCATTTTTCCGTAATAGCCATTCAGGATGTATAATAGCATTTCATTTGGCCTTAATTTGCATATACCTGCTGACTAATGATGATAAGTACCATTTTGGATATCTTCTTTTGTAAAGTGTTTTGTCTTTTTCTGATTTAAGTCCAATTTTTCATTCTTCATGTTAGCAATTTGTGCTTTCTCTTCTTAAGCAGTTTGCTAATATTTTAACTTTTTATTAGTCCTTTTTAAAGGGATGACTCATTGTCTTTACCAATTGCATTTAATCTGTTCCTCTACTCTGGAACAATTCCTTAGTCTTTCCCTTTTATGACCTTTACATTTTTAAAGGACACAGTGTAGTTATGTGTATATTGTCCCTCCATTTGAGTTCCCTGATGTTTATCGTGATTAGATTCAGATTATACATACTTGGAAATACCATCAAAATAATTTTAGATTCTTTTTGAGCATATCACATCAGGAGGCAAAAGATATCAACTGGTTCTATTATTATCACATGTTAGTTTGATAACTAGGTTTCTATGATATCTACAAAGATTCCCCACTGTAGAGTTACCATTTCTCCGTTTGTAATTGGTAAGTATTTTGTGGAGAAATACTTTGAAACAATACATTTACTTCGTGAATATATCATTCTTTATTGTACTTTCATTCCTCGACTTTGATTCTTGCCTGAATAAATTATTACTATGGTGGTTAGGAAGTGAATTTTGAATACTATTACTCCTTCTACATTTATACATAAGTTTTTTAAGGTAAAGGTAAATGAGATGTTTAATATGAGATTTTTAACTTGTCTATTGACAATTTAAAATATATATGATATATAATTTTAATACAATAAACTTTTAATTTTTGACCTTTGTGATGGTTAGTTTCAGGTGTCAGCTTGACTGGATTAAAGAATACCTAGAGAACTGGCAAAGCATTATTTTTTGGTGCACATGTAACGGTGTCTCTCAAGGAGATTGATTAGCGAGTTGGGGTTTGAGTGGGGAAGATCTGTTCTCAATGTGGGTGGGCACCATCTAATCAGTTGGGGGCCTGAATAGAACAGAAAAGGAAAGACAGTTTCCTCTCTCTCGTTCTCCTGGTGCTGGAACACATTTCTTCTGCCCTTGCACATCCAAACTCCAGGCTGTTTAGCCTTTGAACTCCAAGACTTATGCCAGCTGTTATAAGATCACCAGGTTCGATTACCCATTGCACAATAACATACCATTACACTGAAATAGCAGGGGTTGAAGCAGAGAAAGAGTCTAATAATCATAGGGCAGCCAAGTGAGGATATGAGAGGAAACCTCAAATCTGCCACCCTGAGGGGTTTTGAACTGGAGTTTTTAAGATAATTTTGATGGGTAGAGGGCAAAGGAGGTGGGGTCACTGATTGGTTGGGGAATGGGGGAGGAAATCATAAAGATATACAAACTGCATTCTTACACTGAGTCAGTTCCTCAGAGAGGATTTTCAAACTGGCTGGTGTCAGTGGACCCATTGGAATACAGAATCTGAAAAATATCTCACATGGAAAAGTTGAGGTTTCTTAACACTAAAGATGTTATCTGTGGAAACATTTAAGGGAAGTTAGAACCTAGTGACAAGGAGTATGTGACTTTTAAGCAGTAAGAAGCTATAAAGAAGTGCCACCAGTAGAGTGTGTCCAAGTTCTTGACATCTTGACAAAGAATTGTACCACGTGCACAAAAAAGGCAAGAAAAGAATAAAGCAACAAAAACAGAGATTTATTGTAAATGAAAGTACATTCCATAGGGTGGGAATGGGCCTGAGCATAGGGGCTCAAGAGCTCTGTTACTGTATTTTCTGGGGTTTAAATACCCTCTAGACATTTCCATTGGTAACTTGGTATATGCCCTATGTAAATAAAGAGGCTATTTCCTGAAATAGCTAATGTGTTTCCATTTGATTTAATTCTAGGAAGTCTTTAGGTTCCCTGTCTCCAGGCCCTATTCTCCTTCCTCATTTCCCCCCTGAAAGATGTGATCTCCATAAATCTTTATGGGAGGTGGCGGATCTGATGCTGTTTCTTCTGTGACTGCTTCATGCTGGCTTGGGGCATAGTCCCTACCTATTGGGGATCAGAGAACTCTTGCCATGTTCTGTCTAGTGGAGGCAGGGTAGCTCCTTGATGGCCAGGGGTGGTGTCTTTACCCGGAACTGGCTGGAACCCCTGTTGCATGATCATATGAAGCTTGATGGTCTCTAGGTGAGATAAAATGAATTTGGTTAAAAGATTTAATGGAATTTCAGGGTGTGGATACCTATGCTATCAGGAATGTTTGTTATAGAGATTTGCAAGAGTAAAAGAAAACCTGGTCTGTTCTAGGATCTGTGTGTTTCCTTAAAGTCTTAGCACAAGCAACTCCATTTTGGTTTGGTCTGTTGGGGCTAGTGCATGAGCTCAGTCCAAAACAATGGCCTACCATATATATATATTTTTAATTCTCCCTTTTTGATCAGGTCCTCATATAGTAAGAGTATGATCAAAGCTTAGAGCCTTAGCACTACTCTCAGTTACCATCATTTTGGGTTTCTGGTCTCAGTATGTCATTCATAGGTTACAGTGTTCTCATGGTCACACATTTCTTTCAGCTCTTGTCACTCCAGTTGAAGAGAGACCATTTGCCATCTTAGACATGGCTGCATGCAAACATTTACAGCTTTTGGGAGAATACAGCATGCCAGGGAGACTATTATTATGACAATAATATGACTATATAATGACTGTCATCTTGGAGATAGTATGCTCCTTACCCAGGGGCCCCATAAACCAAACATCCTAAAATCAAAGAGATCAAAGAATGAGCTGAAGAGTCTACTCACTTAACTAAGCAGTCTCTTTGTTAATCTGCTACAAATGAATCTCTATAATATCTGCTGTTTTCTCCAGACACTTTTCTGTTTAGCCAGTTCTATTATTTAGCATAACTTTCAAAAGAACGTTAAAGTCTGTTGTGTAACCATAGCCTTTACAGTAGAATCTACTATAGAGCCCATTATGAGGGATACATGCTAATCATTGACTACTCCAAACCATGGAAAAAGGTCCTAACAAACGATGCCCTTCTATAAGAGTGAAGGCCTCCTGGCAATGTTCTCTTTAACCCATAATGTGAATTAAGAGGGGTGAACCAATGTTCTGTTTCTGACTGATTATGAAGCAACATACGTACTATTGAAGTTTCTGACCTATACTGGACCTTAAACTTTTGTTTATCAAAGTATAAGTTTATCCACGTATAAGGCTGCCTGCAAAATCCTTCACAAATAAAAAATATACCTCATAAGTGCACACAACAGATCTCTTTTTCATTTCTATTGTTCATAGAAACATAAACAAGAAAAAATATTCATAGATAAGTGTCTCATGATAGTAGAAGCCTTGATCCATGATTTTTGGGAAAAGCTGTTCACATCAAGGATGTCATCTTCTTCTGAGGAGAGACTTCCCTGGTTAGTTTTACCTTAAGGGTTCTAATGGGTGTACAGTTCCAAGAGTGTGGTTAGTTTTACCTTAAGGGTTCCAATGGGTGTACAGTTCCAAGAGTGTGGAGGGACACTTTTCAGTTGTGAGATTATGAACCCAAAGTTCAAGTTTCCAAACTTTGGCTGCAATGTGGATGTCAAGGACAGTCTCTCTGATGTTCTCAGAAGATCCAATTTTTGGGTTCTAGATTGTGAAAGGCTTGATTGTCTTCAGTGAATCATAAAAAGCTTTCTTTACCAGGTGAAAATGCACTGTGGCATAATAACTTTGTGTTATAACATCAGCCCTCTTGTGTGGGAGAGCATTTATATAACCAGAAAACATGCATTGAAGGTAAAAATTGAATAAAATCCCTTTATAAAATGTTTGAATGGTCCATCAGGTGACCACATGTATCTGAAGCTTTGATTGTTTTCCTAGGAATATGGGATGAAACTTTGGTTGTAAACTATTTTAGCAATTTATAAGTCACCACACCAATATATTCAATTTGTATCATTTTATCCTTCCCATAATGAGTGACGGAATGCAGAACTTTTAATAATAAAAGCTTTAAGGACTCAGGAAGGACAAGGTGGCCATCCTGGTTCTTCATGAGTCAATGCTTAATTAACATTAGACTTATCTCCTCTTGAATACCAGTCATTTCTCCAAATTAAGTGCATAGTACTGGTAACTGATGGGTTAAAAAAGGTAATTTGACTCTTAGACCATGGAGTTCATTCAAATTGTGTATCTAAGCAATTTAAGTATCAGCTGATTTAGCATGAAAATCTGGCAAAGTATTTTCTTGTTATTTAATTAATTTTTGCTCTACTTAGGTTAGCAGCTTTATAACCCAGTTACTCTTTTCATTAAGGTTCCAGGAATTCTTACCCAGTTCAAATGATATGATTATAAAGTTATTAGAAACTTGTATTCAAGAATGCTTTTTAGGGTTCTTTTCTTCCTTTACTGAACCTTCTCAAAGACACCATATTCTAGGATTTTTGTGCTTGTGAAATTTTCAGAAACTGCATCAGTATTAAGTAATTAACTGTTGAAATGACTTTAAATAGTTAAAAATACAATTGACAAGGAAATTTGGTTATTTCTGTGGTTTACAATAATTTGACATAATATCCATAATTATGATTGATAGCATATAATCAGACATATTAGAATTTTAGAAATCCTATACAATTTTGTAACATATATTAATATCATTCACTAAAACCTAACCTGAAGATTAAACGTTTTACAAACTATTTTGACAGTGCTTCTCGTGTAACTAAACATGTCAAATAATTCTGTTTACCTCTCTTTTGGAAGCTTCAGGGGCCTTCTATAGCATCCCAAAGTCAGAAAGAGACAATTTTGATTTTTGGAAGCCTATCAAATGTGTTAAAGGTTTAAAACACTTGATATTATGAAATAAAATTCCAGGTTACAAGTCATTAATTTAGCCAAATAATGACTCAAAAAATTTTTTTAAAAGGCAAAACCTTTACTCACTGATAGATGGAAGGCTTTCCAAACAATCTGTCTCTTGTCTTTCCCTTCTTTATTTCAGTAGTTTTATTCAAAGGGCAAACAATAATCTTTATCTTTTTTTTTTTTTGAGACAGAGTCTCACTCTTGTTGCCCAAAATGGAGTATAGTGGCACAGTCTTGGCTCACCGCAACCTCTGCCTCCCAGGTTCCAGCAATTCTCCTGCCTCAGATTCCCATGTAGCTGGGATTGCAGGCACGTACCACCACACCTGGCTAATTTTTGTACAGTAGAGAGAGGGTTTCACCATGTTGGCCAGGCTGGTCTCAAACTCCTGACCTCCATTGATCCTCCCACCTTGGTCTCCCAAAGTGTTGGGATTACAAGTATGAGCCACCACACCCAGCCATTATCTTTTAATATTACATGAAATCTTGTTTAAGAGAGAAAGCTAAATTTTACTCTTGCATTAGTATACTATTAATGTTAACCCCAATTTTTAAATAAAACTTTATAGACAAATCTTTCCAATCTTAATCAGTTTGACCACAAGGTGAGATTCTCATAAACCTTTTATAACCCTTTGCAAATTTTTGTTAAAGAGCACATCAATGCTTTAAGAAAACCCTGTCTGTGCTTTTATTTCAATGTTTAATTTATGGAAAAACCAGCAAATGCCCCTTTAAATTTAGTCAATATGTTCACACACAGAATTTTTCATGAGATTTTATTTTATTTTTTACAAACCTTCCACAGTTTGTTCAAACATTTAGCTTTAGCCTAACTTAAAACAATCCTTTAACCATTTAGGCAAAAAATAAATCCATATTCCCAACCTTCTTATACTCTTTTATCAAAAACATATTTGACTATGCTTACACACTGTTCATGTAAAACTGTTTCTTCAGTAATCTCAATTACATGTTACAATGTTAACTCTTAATGACTTTTACTTTGGGTGAAAACCTTGGTAAGTTCAGGATTTTAATTATGTGCTAGGTGTGGAGCCTAGGACCCAGACAGAAGTTCAGATAAGGTCTATCTCTTTCCAGCATCTAACTCCATGTGTCCCAGGCCTTACTCAGCTGTAAAGCAGGCAAATAGTGACGTTTTATGAAGCATTTAGGAGGCCTAATCTCCTTTAAATTGTACAACATTTCTTGCATAAATTCTCTTTTATAAATAATTTTACAACTTACACAGACCATCTATAACATGCTTGGACTTTCTGGCTTGTCCTAAGCATCTCCCATTTGAAACATCCAGTTATTTTACTTTAGGACAATAATTTACCATATGAGATACTATCTTATATAAAATATCTTTTCTTTATAACTTTCTTTGCATAGCTAGGGGACGTGGCTAATTTCACATGTCCCCAGGTCTTATCTAGAATCAATTGCTCCAAAATAAACAGAACAATTTTTAAAAGTCAAAGAAGCAGTATATGACCTTAAAGCATTTAACAAACCCAATATCTGACCTGCATAATTTAGACCAAATGTTTGCATTTTGAAGATATTTTTATTTTTACCAATAATATTTAAAACTGTCTTATTTCCCAAAGATTATTTAAGTAACATGAACTAACTAAAAGACATTACACTTTTTACTTTTCTGACAAAATATTTGATTTAAGATCTTATTATTAAGCCAATTAATTAAACCTCTTTTATATTATATATACAACACATATAAAAACACAGACAGACAGATGGTAAAGGACTCATTCCCTAAGCCAGGAATTAAACCCTAAACCTGGGCCACCATTGTGAAAAGAGAAAGCATGGCCACATGGTTACAAGGTCAAGCTCCCAAGGACATGACTGACAAGTTTGCTGGGCTGTCTTGAACAGGGGACCTATGGGGTCCTAGGTACACATTTCATCCTAAGGTACCCCCTGTATGACAGAATAATACAGAAAGACACACAAAGCACACCAGATTCACTACAGTTTAAGACTAGCCTCAGAATTCTTTTTTGTATTAATAAAGATTTTACAGAGGAGGTAAACAGTGACTTTTACCATTCATTTAACAAGTTTACACAGAGAGAGAGAGAGGCCAGAGTCTGAATGGTAAGAAATTTTTACCCTTTTGCCAGCATGTTCCATTTCTGGGTTCTCTCCTCCTGAGCAGACCTAGCAGCCTTGCTTGACTGTATGCAAACAAACACATTACTATGAATTAAGAACTTTCACAAATAGTTTACAAATTTTGGAGAAATTAGAGAGAGAGAGAGAGGGATGATTCAAATTCTATTTACAAAAGTATACTCAACACACCTAACGTATCAGGAAGCTTAAATTCCAAAAAGTTAAAAAGCTGGTATGCTCCATTAATTCCTGCAGGCCTGACAAAGGTAGCCTAAGGATTCCTGATAAATAGAACAAATGATGACCTACTAGAAATGCCTAGGAGACAAAATAACTATTCACAGAACCAAATAAAAGCCTTCTATTAGAACCTAAAAAAAATTCCTGGTTTTGTATATATACATACATAAGCAAAGCCCAGAGGAGAATAAACAGCAAATGAATGAAAATTAAAAACAAAAACAAACAGGAAACCAACCTTAAGTTTTTCCTAGTCAATCTACACTGGAGGTTATAGTGTTATCCCAAAAATCCACAGAGTGAATGTTTCATTCCTGATACACAATTCAATAGCCTTAAGCCTACCAATATTACCATACATCTTGTACAATCAAGAAATTCACTCTGGGCACATGACCAATAAGCATGCCGGTGCCAGCACTATCCACACAAAACTATAAACATAGTGTAAAGCAATGCGAGCATGTATGTGAAATTTGGCTCCACACTAAATCTGGCTTCATGTTTAACTACATTTAAAAAAAGGATTGCCAAACTCCAATGCATTTCTTTATAATATTTCTTATTTTACTTTAATCAAGACTAAAAGCCTTAACTATGAAAATGTTAATTAAGCAAATATATTCAATTCTCTATGAGGTTTTAAAGAACATTTTATTATCTAAACTTTTCCACATTGTCATCCCCTACTTACTGGTTCCTTACTACATTGTTTCAGAAATAACCTTTTCAAATCTGTAATTTGAACTAACTTTCAGGTAACTCCTGAATTGGCAAAAGTATTCTTTTTCTCACTAATAACACAACACTTTCTGACACATTTTGTATACAGAATTATGCATAAGCTAGAATTCTGATCTTTAGTAACCTAAAACTTTAGTGAAACCATAAGAAGCCAGAAGTCCTGAACTGTCACATATGGGCATGTATAGATAAGAACAATTCCACAATTTTTAGAAACATATTTCCTCATATCATAACCCTTTTTTAATTGGAAATGATCCAGATATTAAATGAGCATCAAAAATAATTTTAAGATTTTAATTTACACAAGAAATTTACCTAAAATATTTGTTCCATTCACTGTACTCAATTCTTTTACTTTCAACAGTTTATCTAGATTACTTCTGTAAACTGAGACATTAGACACTAGAATTTAAAGTTAGTTATTTCCTTGTTAACCACATTTTTAATACCAATGAACATCAAGTGCTCACCTAAACCTAAGTAACAGTCTCAAAGGTAAATACACGGGTAATTTTGCCAATAACTCAGAAGATTTAGCAAACATTAAATTACTATCATTTGTCAAAAAGAGGCATGCAAACCAAGATCATTTTGTTTTGGCTGGGTTTGTAGTTTTATAACCTTCTTTGCCAAACCCTGATATCTTAAAATATCTAGCAGAGACAAATATAAAATCCAGACAAAAATGTGTGCTGACAATTCTGAAAGCATTTCCATTTTTATTTTACCAATAATTTTAAAATCAGCTTGTTTAGTAAAGTTATACTTAAGTCACATGAACTTAAAAATTGCTTAATTTACTTAATTTATGAGCACTCTTACTTATAAGCCAATTTGGTAGACAAAACATATAACAATAAGTGTGCATATAAATAAACACATCTAGACATGTATATACGCACACAAAGGAAGATTCAATAACTTTTACCTTGGAATCCTAGCCATGAGATAGCAATGCCATTTTGCTGGTTTTACTTTGTTTGCCCCAATAGATAATGCAAGGAAGGCTGTGAACCAAAATTTCAGGATTTCAGGTAAAGCAGTTTCCATAGCAGTTTGATTTTTAAAGGACAAACCTCCCCAGACTCCAAAGAACACTGGAGCCAAACAGCACCAAAGGAGAGCATCACACATTAACCAGGCCCCCTGCTGAGAACAGCAGCACAAAAGCCTGAATGCATACAACTCCATCCCACTTTCTCATTTAACAGCAAACTCCAGATTCCAAACAATATTGGAGCCAAACAGTATTGCAACTGTGAGAGAAAACTCTAAGAAGGGCTTAGTACTAGACCAGAGAACATGTGTCGAGGGCGTCCCCTTTGGAAAGGTTGAGGTCCAGAGGATCCACTGGGGCGTCCCCCTTTGCAGTCCAATCTGACTTTAAGTGGGCACCAGTGCCACTTTCCCTCCAGAGGCAATGACCTACTATGAGCTTTTGTTTTGTTCCTGGACGAAGGCCTCAACTTCCAGCATCCTTATAATTTGATAAGACCATGCTTTCCCATGCTTCCCATTCCACTAGTGATAGCCATGAACTAATGATAGGAACTGGAGGCTGGGTAGGTTTCTTTTGTCCTTAGCCAATTGAGTTGGTTAAGGGAAGAATTTAGCATAAGAAAAGGTTTACATCACTTGAAACGTGTGAGTTCACTCTGAGCTGCGCCACATGTAGGGATCAGGGACCACAAACGGAAAAGATTAAAAATAGTCCTTCAGAGTGGCCCTGGCCAGAAATCTCCCATTCCCTCTGTATTTAGCTGCTGCCCACCAAGGGTCCCAAGTTTGAAAGGAAAGGAGAGAGAGAGAGGGAGAGAATCTCCTGTAAGAAGCAGAAAGGAAAATGAGAAAAATAAATCCCAAACTTTGGGCTTACCTCCTGGCTGGTTTGCCAAAATATGTTACTGGTGCGGGTGTGTCCAGGTTCTTGGCATCTTGAACAAAGAATTGGACAAAACATACAAAGCAAGCAAGGAAAGAATGAAGCAACAGAAGCAAAGATTTATTTAAAATAAAAGTACATTCCACAGGGTGGGAGTGGACCCAAGCACGGGGGCTCAAGAGTCCCATTACTGAATTTTTTGGGGTTTAAATACCCTCTAGAGGTTTCCATTGGTTACTTGGTGTACCCTCTATGTAAACGAAGGGGATATTTCCTGTCATAGCTGAAGTGCTTCCATTTGATTTAGTTCTAGGAAGTCCTTAGGTTTCTTGCCTCCAGGTCCTATTCTCCTGTTGGGGAAGAGGGCTATAGGGCAAGCTGGTTAATGCTTAGCAATGCTTCTATGCAAAGCTTTTGCCTTTGTTAAAGTCCTAACAATTTCTTTTCATTAATTTTCTGAGGATGGTTTCATTGTGTTCTCAGGTTTTGTGTGTTCTCAGGTTTTGGGCCTTGGGCTGAGAGTTACACCATCAGCTCCCCTGGCTCTGAGGTTTTGGAACTTGGACTGAGTCACACTACCAGCATCTCAGGATCTCCAGCTTACGGACAAGCTGTTGTGGGACTTCTAAGCCTTCATAATTGCATGAACCAATTTCTCTAATAAATCCTCTCATCTATCTATGTAACTATGTATCTATGTGCCTATCTATCTATCTATCTATCTATCTATCTATCTATCTATCTACTATTCATCCATCCATCTATCTATATCCTATTAGGTCTGTCTCTCTGAAGAACCCTGACTAATAAAGATTTTGGTACCAGGAATGGCTCTTGGGGAAAATAATTTTAAAGATGAATTTTCGTAATTGGTTTTGGGGTTTCTGGAATTTTCTTTCCAATCTGATTAGACCTAAAAATGCTCAGAACACTACCTTTCTTTTTGAAGCAATGTCTCTGTTGCCCAGGCTAGAGTGCAGTGGCACAGTCTCAGCTCACTGCAGCCTCAACTTCCTAAGCTCAAGTGATCCTCCCACCTCAGACTCCCATGTAGATGGGACCACAGGCATGCACCACCATGCCTGGCTAATTTTTGTGTTTTTGGTAGAGATGAAGTTTCATCACATTGCTCAAGCTGGTTTTGAACTCCTGAGCTCAAGCAATCCACCTAACTGAGCTTTCCAAAGTGCTACAATTAGAGGCATGAGCCACTGCCCAGCCACTACTTCTAATATATAGAAAGCACTCTGTACTCTCATAGTCCATGGTGTGAAATGTTTATAGAAATACACAAAATATTTGCATTGGATATGCAAATCAGCTATTTACAAAAGGCAAGGAACTTGGTAATTCTGTATATGACACTTTCAAACATTTGTGTAAAACCAGGGAATATAATGATGTTGGTTGGTTTCTTCTAATGTTGCTGGACAAAGCAATGAAAGAAAAGTATGAGTTCAGGGATTCGAATTCCTGTCTTCGTCTCCATATAGACAGTGTAAGAGCTTCTACGTATGCCCTAGAGAAGAATCTCTCTTGTAGCCATAAGGCTAAAATTGCTAAGTCAAACACAAACCATTCCACAGGGTGGGAGCGGGCCCAAGCATAGGGGCTCAAGAATTCCATTACTGAATTTTCTGGGGTTTAAATACACTCTAGAGGTTTCCATTGGTTACTTGGTGTACGCTCTATGTAAATGAAGGAGATATTTCCTGAGAATTACAACTAAAGTTGAATTCTCAGCCTGTGAGATGTCTGCTGTTAAAATGAAAGCATTTGTAGAAAAAAATGGGATCCTTATTGGTTTCATGTTGTATGTATGTCTTTTTTTGAGAAGTGTCTGTTCGTGTCATTTATCCCTTTTTTAAATGGAGTTTTTAGTTTTCTGCTTGTTAATCTGTTTAAGTTCCTTATAGATTCTGGATATTAGATCATTGTCAGATGCAGAGTTTGCAAATATTTTCTCCCATTCTGTAGGTTGTCTGTTTATTTTTATTTTATTTTTTGCTGTGCAGTAGCTCTTCAGTTTACTTAGTTCCTACTTATCAGTTTTTGGGGGTTTTTTTTGCAATTGCTTTTGAAGTTTTATCATGAAGTCTTTATCCTGGCCATACATTAGGTTTTTAAATTGAGATGTTTTCCTTTTTTGATGTAGGGCTTTATTGCCAATAAAACCCTCCTCTAATAACTATTTTTGCTGTATTCCATGGTTTTCGTATGTACATTTTTTCTTTCTTGTGTTACTCAAGAAATTAAAAACTTTTCCATTTGTAATTATTGTTATTGATCTGTTGATTATTTAAGGGAACATGTTGTTGAATTTCCTGTATTTGTACAGTTTCTGATGTTCCTCTTTTAATTGATTTTTAATTTTATACCAATGTGATCAGAAAACACCTGTGATAAGATCCCTATTTCTTACACTTTTAAGATTTGCTTTGAGGCGTTAACATATGATCGTATCCCGTAGAACGCTCCACGTGCATTGGAAGAGAAGGGTGCATCTGCAACTGTTGGATTTAATGTTTTGTAAATGTCTGTAAGGTTCATTTGGTCTAGTTTATCTTTTTTTATTTACTTATTAGACAGAATTTCGCTTTGTCACCCAGTTGAGTGCAGTGGCAGGATCTTGGCTCACTGGCAACCTCCAACCTTCTGGGTTCAAAGTGATCCCTCCTGCCTCAGCCTCCCAAGTAGCTGAGGACTACAGTGTGCCACCACGTTCTGGCAATTTTTGTATTTTTAGTAGACATGGAAGTTTCACCATGTTGGCTGCTGGTCTCAAAACTCCTGAGCTCAAGCGATTCCACTTGCCTTGGTCTCCCATGTGCTGGGATTATAGGTGTGAGCCACCACGCCCAGCCTGTCTAGTTTAAATGTGATGTTTGTTTATTTGTCTGGATGATCTGTTCATTGCTAAAAGTGGGTTGTTGAAGTCCCTACATATTGCACTGAAGTCTATCTCCTTCCTTTAGATCTAATAATATTTACTGTATATATTTGGGTGCTCCTATGTTGGATGTGTGTGTGTGTGGTGTGTGTGGTGTGTGTGTTGTGTGTATATATATTATATATATATATATATATATATAATTCTTACATCCTCTTCCTGAATTATTTCTGTTATTTCCTCCCCCTGTTATTTCCCTTTAACATTGTATAATGACCCTTTTGGGGTTTTAAAATAATTTTTGACCTGTAAACCAAAAATAGATGTAAATCCTTTTTAATCTGACATAAGCTATCTACTTCTACTCACTTTTGATTTCAGTTGCATATGAATATCTTTCGTGTTCATTAACCTTATAATCTAGTTTTGGTTTACAGTAAATAACTACATGTCCTATCAGATAAAGTGGGTCTCCTGTAGCAGGCATATGCGCTGTGGGTCCTTATTTTTGATCGTTTCATATGGTTTATATATTTTAATTGGAGGAATTGAATTCATTTACATATAAGATGATTACCGATAGCAAGGGACTTATCCTGCCATTTTATTAATTGTTTCTTGTTGATTTATAGATCCTTTGTTCTTTCTCCTCTCTGCTTACCTTTGTGTATGGTAGCCTGTTTTCTGTGGTGCTAAGCTTTATTTCTTTCTTCTTTTGTTTGTGTGTCAGCTGCAATGTCTTTCTTTTGTGGTTCAGCCACAGGACTAATATAAAAAATTGAATAGACTATTTTAAGCTGACAACAACTTAACTTTGGTTGCATAAAAATACTCTAGACTTTTATTATCTCACCCCACAATTTATATTTTTGTTGCCTTAATTTACATCTTTGTATATTGTGAGTTACTTAACAACTAACCGTAGGTGTAGTTATTTATTTATTTTTTACTGTTTTTACTTCTGGCCTTTATGCTAGGGATTTGAAATATTTACAGAGCACATGTACAGTTTTGGAGTATTCTGATTTTGATTATGAATTTACCTCTAATGGTGAGTTTTTTTTTTTTCTTTTCTTTTCTTTTTTTGAGATGGAGTCTTACTCTGTCACCCAGGCTGGAGTGCAGTGGTATGATCTCAGCTCACTGCAACCTCCGCCTGCTGGGTTCAAGCAATTCTCCTGAGTAGCTGGGACTACAGGCATGCGCCACCATGCCCAGCTAATTTTTTGTATTTTTAGTAGAGATGGGGTTTCACCATGCTGGGCAGGCTGGTCTCGAACTCCTGACCTTGTGATCTGCCTGCCTTAGCCTGCCAAAGTGTTGGGATTACAGGCATGAACCACCATGCCCAGCCTCTACTAGTGAGTTTTATAGTGTCGTGTGTGTGTATTTATGATAGCAATTATTACTCTTTTAATTTCAGTTGCAGTGCTCCTTTAAGTATTTCTGTAAGGCTGCTCTAGTGATGATAATTTCCCTCAGCCTTTGCTTGTCTATGAAGGACTTTCTTTCTCCTCCATTTCTGAGGGATGGCTTTGCTGGGTATAGTGTTCCTGACTGACACTTTGAATACAGTCCATTCCCTTCTGGTCTGCAAAGCTTCTGCTGGGAAATCTGCTGATAGTCTAATGGAGATTCCCTTTATGTTACTTGGTGCTTTTCCCTTACTGTTTATAGAATTCTCTCATTGTCTTTTACTTTTGATAACTTGGTTACAATGTACCTTGAAGAGGATTGTTTTGGGTAGAATCTATTTAGGATTTTTGAGCATTCTGGACCTGGATGTCTATATTTTTCCCAAGACTTGGGAGGTTTTCAGCCATTATTTTGACAAATATGTTTTTGGTACCTTTATTTATCTCTTCTCCCTATCAAATACCTGCAATGCAAATATTTACTTAATTTTGTTCCATTATTTCCACAGTATTCCTTCATTCTTTTTTATTCTCATTTTCTCCACTCTGACTGGATTGTTTCAGAATGCCTGTCTTCAAGTTCAGAAATTCTTTCTACTGCCTGATCTCATCTGTTGTTGAGTTCTCAGTTGTATTTTTTATTAAATTTTTCAGCCCCCGCAATTTCTGTTTGGTTCCTTTTCAAAAAATAATATCTGGCTCTGTTGAATTTATAATTCAGTTTATAAGTTGTTTTTTCTGCTTTCATTGAATTCTTTATCCATATTCTCTTGTATCTTGCTGAGTTTTCTGAAGATCATTATTTTGAATTCCTTTTCATTCATTTCATAGATTTCTTGTGCATTGGGGTCTGTTAGTGGAGAATTATTGTGTTCCTTTGGAGGTGTCATGTTTCTTTGTTATTTCATATTTCTTGTATCCTTACCTTGATATCTGTGCATCTATTAGAAGAGTCACCTCTTGCAATTTTATGGAGTAGCTTTCCTAGGGAAAAATTTTTTCTGGTATAAGTATACTAGGTTGGTTGTTGGGTAGGGTGGACATAGTAGTGTAGTCTTCATGAAGTTTCTTCAGCTGTTATGCATAACAGTGATGATATCTGCAAGTGCATCTGTGGCTTAGCATGTAGGAGTTTGTGGCAACAGTTGTGCAGCTTTGCTGGTGCCAGACTTGCCATGGATGGGGCTTCTAGGCTTGTGTGTGTACACAGGGGTTTGGTGTGCCCAGGGTTGACTTCCGTGTTGTGCAGGACTGTATGTTTCTTGGGGAACTACATGGGCTTGGGCACTAGAGTTAGGACTATTCCAATGGGCCTAGACTTCAAGTAGCTAGGGTCATGGTGCTACACCCACATGTGTGAACATGATGGAATAATAGCAGAGTCTCCAGAGCAGGGCACGCTCTATTAGTGGCTCCAGTTTGAAGATAGTGCTGTGCTGTAGCAGCTTGGGTCATGCACAGGGAGTGGGGAATGCATAACATTGGCTCTTATTCTAGAGCAATGCAGCTGTGTAAGCTCCAAGCAGCTCCCTGAGTTGGGCTCAGGCTCTGTCAGGACTGCTAGATACTCCTGTAGCAAGAAGTGCAGGTGTCTGTGGTGGTCATGAGTACTTATGGGGGTGTTTTGGCTTAACTGTTTCCTGCAAGGGGAATGGAGGAAAGTGGAAATACAGTTCCACAAGTGTATGCTCTGCTGGACTAGAAGTCTTAATTCCTGAAGGGGGAATGCTTCCACTAGGAGATACAATAATTATTTAATTAAATACAATAATTACTTAATTAAACTGGAAGTTAAAACTGCCACCTGACTGTTTTGGACTCCTCATGCCTTAGTCAATAGGCTAAGAATAGAGTCACAGTGTTTGTTACAGTGATTGATTTAGGACACCAAGCAAAAATTGAACTACTACTCCACAGGGGAGGTAAGGAAGAGTATGTCTGGAATGCAGGATAGTCATTAGGGTTTATTACTATCATGCCCTGTGATTAAGATGAGTGGGAAATTGCAACCTAATCCAGGCAAGACTGAATGGCCAAGACCCTTTAGGAATGAAGGTTTGCATCGCCCCAGCAAGTAAAGAACCACAACCAGCTGAGGTGCCTGCTGAAAACACAGGGAATATAAAATACGTAGTAGAAGAAGGTAATTATAAATATCAACTACTACCCTCTGACCAGTTGCAGAAATTAGGACTAACTGGCATGAGTATTTTCTGCTTGTTTTGTTAGATTACATTTGTGTTTATATACACATATATTAAGCAAATATCTTTGTTTTTATTCCTATCTTATTATTTTCTCATGTAACATAAGATATACTAACTTTATATCAGTACTTAGCTATTGTTAATTTTACATCTTGGTATTTAAGTTATGGGATATCAGGAGAAGAATAAACACCCAAAGAACTTTACCTCCTTTTCTGGGAAAGAGAATAGTGTTTTCTGTTGTATGCAAGATAATTAAGATAATTGTATCATGATAGGCAGACCAATTGCCTCTTTACTGTCTTTATTTGGAGATTAAGTATAGCTTAAGGAGATGTATATAGGTGTCAAGTTAGTAAGGGATGAACTTGTGATGATTAATTTTAGGTGTCAACTTGACTGGATTAAGGAATATCTAGAGATCTGGTAAAGCATTATTTCTGGATGTGTCTGTGAAAATACCCCAGAGAAGACTGACATGTGAGTTGGTGAGTAAGTGGGGATAATCCTCCCTCAGTTGGGCAGGCATCATCCAATAGGTTGGGGGCCTGAATAGAGCAAAAAGTCAGAGGAAAGGTGATTTCTTTTTTCTCCCTCTTTTTCCTGAAGCTGAAACACTCTTCTTCACCTACTCTTAGACATTAGAACTTCAAGCTCTCTGGCCTTTAAAGACTTACACCAGTGGTCCCCCAGGTTCTAGTCCTTTGGCTTTGTACTGAACATACACAACCAGCTCCCTTAGCATGAAACGTTTGGAATTGAACTTAGCCAGTCTACCCATACCTCAAGGTCTTTAGCTTGCAGATGGTCTCTTGTGGGACTTCTGAGACTCTACATGATTACATGAGTCAATTCCCTTATAAATCTTATCTATCTGTGTGTCTATCTATCCCTCTCCTATTGGTTCTGTCTCTCTGAGGAACACTGAGTAACATAATCTTCAAGCGAGCAATATTCCTAAAATCACTTATTATTTCCAGTAGTTTAAATTTTTTTTGGATTTTTTATTAATACAATTATATTTGAGAATAAAAGTATTTTTCCTTGTCTCAGATATTTATGTCTTTCTTTTTTTTCCTTGCCTTGTTTAACTTGCTAGGATCTCTAGTGCAATGCTGAACAGAGGTGGGTTAGTGGGAATTCTTGCATTATTACCAAGCCAAGAAGAAAATGTTCCGTATTGCATTATTTAACAAAACTTAGCTGGATGTTTTCTCATTTATTGCCCATTTTAGAGGAGATTCCCTTTTAATTTTGTTTGCCAAGGTTTTTTAAAATTAATAAATGGATGTTGAATTTTAGGAAATGATTTTTCTGCATCTATTGAAATGATTAGGAGGTTTTCTGTTTTATCTGGATAATACAATGAATTATATGAACTTAATTAATTTGCATATGGCACACAATTTGAGTCTAGTCTGACATCACTTATCAAGTATGGAATATTCTCAGTCATTTTCTTCTCAGATGTTTTGTTCTCTTTTCTCTCTAGAACTCTATATTGGACCTTTTCATTTCACCCATCCTGTCCTTTAGTTTCTCTTTCCTGTTTTTAAAATCTGTATGTTCTTATACTGCATTTTGAATGATTTCCTCAGACATATCTTTCAGTTTTCTATTTCTGTCTGTCAGTGTGTCAAATTGCTGTTTAAGCCAATTTCTCAATTTCAATTACCATAATCTTATTTTTTTGATGAGCTTTCAAATGTGTGATTTTTTAAAAATAGTATCTCATTCTTTTATACAGATTCCTGTCTCCTTTTTTTCTCTTTATCATTTTAAGTATAGTTATTTTAGGCTCTCTATATGATTCTTTTTCACCTCCATTCTTTTCCCACTCTCTCCATTACCTATACAAAAATGCAAAAATGATTGTTTCAAAATGAGAGTCAGTGCATTCCCCTGTTCAAAACTCTTTAAAGGCTTTTCATCATCATTAAAAATTCATCCTTGTGTTCCTTCTGCCTGGGTTTTTCTTCCCCTAAATATTCACACAACTCAATTCCTCTGTTTCTTTAAGTTCCTGCTCAAATATCACCTATTCAGGGAACCCTGTCCTATCAGACTTCTCTGTTGCTCTGAATCATATCCTCTTTGCTTTATCTCTAATTCCAGCCGCAGCTGTAGTGGACAGTTTTGTGAGGGCTTCATCTTATCTCAGGCTAACAGTATGTGCCTTAAGCTCATCCATCAAGTCTTTCACTTTATGTTCAGGGACTTCTTCAAAGCTTAGGACTCTTGTGTGAGCCCACTCAGCCCATACACACATGCAGTTTGGAAGTACTTAGGAATAAAACCCCTATGGGCAACCCTCAGCTAATAACAATCGGGAGCCGATGAATAAATTTCCTGTTTCTTGTCCTTATATGGACAAATCAAACCACTATTTCCCTTGACAGCAATAATATATAGTTACATTGGCTTCTTTCTCCTTCCTCACCCACTTTTTCTGTTCTATTACTTTTGTTCCCTAGAATCACCTCCCAGATTAATTACCTGCATACACATTCTTTTCTCAGGCTCTGCTTTTGAGTAAACTCCAACTCAATCCATTTGGATTATACTATTCAGTCCATAGAAACTGTTTAATATTTTGCCTTAAATTCTTTATCTGATTTAATAGAGTAAACCTTGATTTTTTTCACATTTGTTTGACAGATCATAGACAGTTTATTTTAGGTATGTTTCCTTTAAACAATCTGAGGTTAGATTTTCTGTTATAACTCAAGATGAGAGATTTTTTTTGCGTGGATGGAAGCTTAATTTCTCTAATTTACATAATTTGTGTTTCTTGTGTCATTTTATATTTTTTCCCTTGTGTAATAATTTTTCTTATTTTGCTTTATATTCTATGTTTTGATTTTATTATTTTTTTAACCAACACATAATAATTGTACCTATTTATGGGGTACAGTATATTTTGACATATGTAAACAATAATCCTCCTATTTAGCTGTATCTTTGTATCTATAAACCTCATCTGTGACTATGTCCCGTCAGTTTATGAATACATGAATTCTTGTCCTTATTCAGACAAATCAAACCTGTTTCCCTTGGCAGTACTAATACACTCACATTGGCTTCTTTTTCCTTTCCACCCCATATATACCTATGCTCCACCCCATATACATATACATTATATATATGAAACACACACACATATATACACATATGTATACACACAATTATACATATATATGTATACACCATGTTTTCATTGGACATTCATCTGTTGATGGACACTTTGGTTGATTGCATGTCTTGGCTCTTGTGAATAGTGCTGCAGTAAACATGGAATGCAGATATCTCTTTGACATACCGATTTCCTTTCCTTTGGATATATACCCAGTAGTGAGATTGCTGGATCATATGGTTGTTCTATTTGAAGTTTATTGAGGAATTGTTTTCCATAATGATCATGTTAATTTACATTTGCAGCAACAGTGTATGTGTTCCCCTTTCTTCGCATCCTTGCCAATATATTATGTCATTTAGGAGGAAGTCATAGATCTACTAGCAGCCACATTGAAACGTTTCCAAAATATTTTTTAACCTGTATTTTCCTAAGTTTCTTAGAGTCAAGAGTGAAATTGTGAGGTGGCGCCCAAGAAGACCGAATAGGAACAGCTCCAGCCTCCAGCTCCCAGAGTGAGTTACACAGAAGATGGGTGATTTCTGCATTTTCAACTGAGGTGCAGACCGACACATCACACCTCACACGGCTGGGTACACCCTGAGATGAAGCATCCAGAGCAAGAATCAGACAGCAACACTCGCAATTCAGCAATATTCTATCTTCTGCAGCCTCTGCTGCTGATACCCAGGCAAACAGGGTCTGGAGTGGACCTCAAGCAAACTCCAGCAGACCTGCAGCTAAGGGTTCTGACTGTTAGAAGGAAAACTAACAAACAGAAAGGATACCCACACCAAAACCCCATCATTACATCACCATCATCAAAGACCAAAGGTAGATAAAACCACAAAGATGGGGAAAAAGCAGTGCAGAAAAGCTGGAAATTCAAAAAATCAGAGTGCATCTCCCTCTCCAAAGGAACACAGCTCATCGCCAGCAACGGAACAATGCTGGACGGAGAATGACTTTGACGAGTTGAGAGAAGAAGGCTTCAGTTGATCAAACTTCTCAGAGCTAAAGGAGGAACTACTTAATCAGCACAAAGAAACTAAAAACCTTGAAAAAAGAATGGATGAATGGATAACTAGAATAATCAATGCAGAGAAGACTTTAAAAGAACTGATAGAGATGAAAACCATGACAGGAGAACTACGTGACAAATCCACAAGCTTCAGTAACCGACTCGATCAACTGGAAGAAAGAGTTATCATTGATTGAAGATCAAATGAATGAAATGAAGTGAGAAGAGAAATGTAGAGAAAAAAGAGTAAAAATAAATGAACAAAGCCTCCAAGAAATATGGGATTATGTGAAAAGACCAAATCTACGTCTGATTGGTGTGACTGAAAGTGACGGGGAAAATGGAACCAAGTTGGAAAACACTCTGCAGGATATCATCCAGGAGAACTTCCCCAACCTAGTAAGGCAGGCCAACATTCAAATTCAGAAAATACAGAGAACGCCACAAAGATACTCCTCGAGAAGAGCAACTCCAAGACACATAATTGTCAGATTCAACAAAGTTGAAATGAAGGAAAAAATGTTAAGGGCAGCCAGAGAGAAAGGTCAGGTTACCCACAAAGGGAAGCCCATCAGACTAACAGCAGAT
>NW_016804379.1:2366134-2379249 GCF_001698545.2 Rhinopithecus bieti
AAAGACACATGCACACGTATGTTTATTGCGGCACTATTCACAATAGCAAAGACTTGGAATCAACCCAAATGTCCATCTGTGACAGACTGGATTAAGAAAATGTGGCACATATACACCATGGAATACTATGCAGCCATAAAAAAAGGATGCGTTTGTGTCCTTTGTAGGGACATGGATGCAGCTGGAAACCATCATTCTCAGCAAACTATCACAAGAACAGAAAACCAAATACCGCATGTTCTCACTCATAGGTGGTAATCGAACAATGAGAACACTTGGACACAGGAAGGGGAACATCACACACTGGGTCCTATTGTAGGGAGGGGGGAGGGGGGAGGGATAGCATTAGGAGATATGTCTCATGTAAATGACGAGTTAATGGATGCGGCACACCAACATGGCACATGTATACATATGTAACAAACCTGCACGTTGTGCACATGTACCCCAGATATTAAAGTATAATAATAAAAATAAATAAATAAAAAATTTTAAAAAAAGAGTGAAATTGCACTTTCAAGCTGTTTCTTCACTTTGTAACCTTTAAATTACTGCACTGTCAGTTCTCTCTCTCAGGGAAAGCCAGGACTTGGGAAAACGAGAAAGACCAGAAGATGAAGTGTAAGTACTGCTTAGACAGCACCATTTTGCTTTGCCTGTAATTGTCAAAGCAGCAGAACTGCTGGTCTTCTGCTATATTGAGAGAAAGAATCGAAACAGGTAGTCTTCAACTTTACTAAAGTTCCAAAACTAGCATAACGGTGGGTTTGTACTGTTAAGAAAGACTCTCTTTTCATCTTGTTTATTTGAGGGGAATACTTTTCACTTTGAGAGTAAGAAAAAAGCAGAAGTGGCCTAAAAATAAACTCTCATCTGCTAAAGTTACCTGAATCCTTTCATTAGGCAGTGGGACATTGCAGTTAATAAAGAAACTATGAGCTAGGCATTTTATTTGTCTCTGAATACCAAAATATGGCTACAGACACAAAACATCCCGCAAAGAAAAATGATTGAGATCGCAAGTCATCTTCCCATGATGGGATGTGGAATCTAGGCTTCAAAGATCCCACAGATTTTGTAGGCTTTCTGAGAAAATTTTAGAGAAAAGTTATCATTTGACTACTAATATAAACACTTTTAATCATTTGCTAACAGACTAGTGAATGTTTGATTATGTTTATACTGAACATCTACTAGATGCTATTTTTCTTTTTGATGCTTTTATTGATTATTAAATGCACATAATATTAATGTTGCAGAACTTTCTCCTTAGTTCAGCTAAAACCAAGTTCTTGTCACATGACTGGGATAGATTAGGCTCATGGACACACAGAAGGGTGAGGAGTGGAATTTATTGGGCAAAAAGGAAAAAGGAAAAGTAACTCTCCGCAAAGTGAGAGAAATTTCTGCTAGCAGGTCTCCCGCCTTACAGATTGAATCCCAGGTCACCCCACTCAGGAACTGGGGAGGCCAGGCTCCTCCTCACTGCAAATGGCATGAACTTGCTGAGGCTCCACCCCATTCTCCCAGTGCACAAGTGGGCATTATTCAGAAAGAAGCCTTCTGAAAGGACAGGCTTCATCCAGGACCAGCAGTCCAGTTTTTCAGCCTTCAGGCTGTTTTAGGCTTGAAGGTGGGGTTTCATTGGGGACCTTGGCTATCTCCTGTCTCTATCATTAACAGTAGGGATTTACTGTATTTTTCTAAGTTGTCACCAAGAGAAATAAGCATGTGCAGTCATCGGAACTAGTTTAGATGAGACCTGTTAGGATCTAGGGAATAAACTTCCAGAGGTTTATGACAATCCAGGGTTCCTCAATTTTGAATAATTATTATAAAAATGGAATCACAAGCTCATTTGCCCTAGACTGTAAGCTTCTTGAGAGCAGAGGCCATGTCTTATTCACCCTTGTAACTCCAGGGCTAAGGATAGTGTCTGGAATGTAGGCTCACAATCACATACATTGAAAGAATTCAGTACTTTAAAGGTGTCAACCTTAAATAATGAAATTCAGAAAATATAATTAAGCGGAGTTTATTTGAGGCCAAAGCTTGAGGATGGTCACCCAAGAGCATACATTCAAATTGCCCTTAATCCATTCTTTGATTAGCAGCAGTTATAGTGGGTTTTTAAGGAAAAAAGAAAAAGCAGTTTCTACATTGTTTACCAGGAATTGACGTTAAAATAACAGAAGCTATCCATTGGCTATACATTGTTCTTTCTATCACAAATTCTAGAAACATGATGATAATGAGTGAGGAACAAAAATGCTTTTTTTTATTATTGTTGTTCCTAGTCAGGAACAAAAATGCCTTTTAACATTTGCCTCTGGACATGGGTTGGGGGAAGCCCGAATGAAGTCCCACACTCATGTTTCTCTAGGCCTGGTACATTTTGTATACTTCACATAGCTCAAATTGCTCTATTTTTCTTTTCTTAAAGGTAAATATAATTTGTATTTTTTGGTCATCTAATGCCAGCTTTTCTAAAATTACAAAAGCTTAGAAATAAGGTTGCTAGATTTAACTGACATTAATTATATAGAGTGGCTTTAAGCTCAATTTTTAGAGAAATCTTCATTTTGAAAGGGCTTAGGAGCTAATTATCTAATGTTTATCTCTAGATTTAAGTCCTACCTTTGTAGTTCTCAAGCTGTGCTAAGGGGAGAATTTTTATTGGCTTGTGAAATCTGTTTTTTCTTAATTACTTCTTTGTCAGCTATCCCTTGAGCTATTAAATAGATGCTACACAGTCAAAACTGGCACGCTGTCTTTGCATGGCTCAAGGGATTATGGTTGTATACATTTATAGACAGAGGATTTACTTCTGTAGGAGAGAGAAAATGACAAGGTACAAGATTAGGTTAACCTCACAGTGGAAAAATGTAAATACTTGTCAGCAATGAAAATAAATATTCTTGTCACATTATAAAAACACCTACGTGACTTCATTGCTTTGAAGCAGTTACATGGCCCTACCTACCTGTCAGAGAGCACTCAATATTCATAAATTATACATGGCTGAGGTAGCATTTAAAAAAATGTATCTCAAATGCACCTTATTTTCCTCAGTGGGATTCACTTTACTTTTATCTGCTTATTAGTTGTAATCTGCTTTTTACAGAATTCCTTTGTGTTTGGAATTCTTATTGCTTTTTTTTCCCCATTCATCAAATAAATGTTTATAGAGCTCCTACTATGTGACACTTATTTTTCTAGGTGGTGAAGATAAAAAGAGGAAAAGACATGGTCTCTGCCCTTTAATGGATAGTAGCAAACAGACAATGACAATACACTGCAAGATACTGTACTAGAGTTCTAAAGATGGTATGTGCAGTAATGCCAAGGGGAGGGGACACCTATGCTAAGTATGGAGTTTGCCCATCTAGTTGTCATCTAGTGAATCACTGCTACTTGGTCAGAACCTATCACTCTTACAGTAGTTCAAATTGGAAAATATAGCAAAATATTCTGAAATTGCTGTCTGTATAAAACATCACATTGCCCCTGTTCTCAGTTTTTAAGTTTCTTTAGTCCATGGCATAGAAATAGCCAAATTCAAAAAGTCCATAAGCCTAAGAACATGCTTCCAACATCATGTTCTTTGTTGTGTTTGCTGTCATCCTGACATGAAGGTGATTGAGAAGATTTTAAGATGAGGTCATCATTTCTTTAATTTGAAGCATCTGCAGTACACATAGGTAATGGAGTGAGGAGTGGACTAACTGTACCATGTGTGGGTGTTACAGAGGAAGTGAAAAGGCATCATTTGTATTTCAGGTCCAATCAGGAAGCTACCCTGGGAGCCAGGGGCAGAAGAGAGAACAAAGTGGTATCTGGAGAATGCAGAGGTAGCTGGGACAGAGCTCAGGAGAGATAGAGGTAGCCTCAGGGCCATGCAGGGGAAGAGAAAGCGATCCCCAAGGAA
Organism: Rhinopithecus bieti; assembly: GCF_001698545.2. Lineage (NCBI taxonomy): Eukaryota > Metazoa > Chordata > Mammalia > Primates > Cercopithecidae > Rhinopithecus > Rhinopithecus bieti. Next base: position 2,370,063 of record NW_016804379.1, read on the forward strand.
ACACGTGGTAGAGGAATAGCAGAAAACTTCCGAGTAAGAGGATTATAAATTGAGTTAAAGAAGACTCAGCACTTATCTTTTGAGAAAACAAAAATAGACCAAGAATTTATTGTAATCTGTTTATAAAGAAGTAATATTTCTAAGATTTCACAGAAGAAACTTGGTTTTTGTCTCTGTGTGCTGCATGAAAATCAGAGCCCCTCCATATGATTTACTGGGAGCATTTTTGGAGACATCTGTCCAGATCTTAGCAATTATCTTAACTGTCCCCTCTCAAGTCAAGGAGTGGGTTTCCAGCAGCCATGTAAGTATGAGACAAGTCTGCCCCCTGCAGAAAGCCATAATTGCTTGCTTTAGAGATGAGAATTTGACCCAGGTGAATCAATTACAGACCCTTCACTGGGAATTTAGAACAGAAACTGAGGAACATTTAACTCCCCTCATGTGTTGGACCTGCAACTTATGCACTTATGCTGGGAAACTATAAGAAACCATATTCTACCTTGTAGGCTGGGAGCAGAGGAAGCTGCTCTATGCAGAAAGTAGAGAAGGAAGCATCTGTCAGAACAGAGACCTGAGAGGGAGAGGGTCCTGCCTGGGTTTCAAGCAGTTTTCCAGTTTCTGGAGCCAGTCCTTGAGGCTAGACTGTGCCTGGCCTATTGGTCCTGCGTGCTCATCAAAATGCCCTCTTTTTTTGCTTAATTTAGCTCTGTACAACAGCCGACCTGGAAAACATGGCATTCATGCTTGATTTAACTGTATAATAAACCATAGATAGTTCTTATCCCAAAGCGAGGATTCCATCATTTGCAGCTAACCCGTCTGTTGTCTCACAAAGAACTCATGTGACATTGATGCAGTCAAATACCTGGGCCAGTGAGCACCCACCTGATGACCACAGGCATGGTCTGGAGTTTGGGGTAGGTATGGAACGCCCTCTACAGAAGGCTGCTATATTCTGGCTTTCAGTCAGAGTATGCTGGGTTTTGCAAAGTAATACACATATTTTAAACAACTTTGTCTTAATTTAGGTGTTTAAAGAATAATTCTACTAACGATTTTGTCAATCACACATTAACAGCTGCTGACATTTATCTGTGCTGGTTATTACTGTGCTCAGTATTTGACACAGATTATTTATTCCCACAACAGCCTTATGAGGACTGTATGGTGATAGTCCCTGTTTTCCTAGTAAGCAAACATAAGCCCAGAGAAGTTAAATGAGTAGCACAATGTTACTCTGCTAGAAAGTAGTAGAGCCACGATGCAAACCCACTTCCCTCAGACTCTGATCTCACCTACTAATGTTCTATTGCCCTGAATAGCCTTCCTTGCTCTCCACAGCTGGGGTGGGGAGTATGCCGGGGGGATGTCTTTAAGTTTCCAGTGGAAGCTTCGCTTTGGGGCCGAAACCACTCCAGTGGTTATCTTCTCTTCCTTTTCTACCACCAACTTTCATTTCCCAATGACTGGCTGTTGTTGCTCTTCTCCTGAGTTGTGTGGGGTCCTTACTGCAGAGATGTAAGGGCACTCCGTGGATATGTGGAGAAAGACAAAAAACAAAACAAAACAAAAAAACCTGCTCTTTGAAGTTTGCTCCCAAAGTCCAAAACTAAAGACATCAAGATACGACAAAGGAAATACTTGAATGCAGTCTGTGTAACTCCCCAAAACAGTCGCAGGCGATGTGTGTCACAGTATTTAGCATTAACGCAGTTTACCGAGTGGCTGAAATGGACCCAGCGCAACATGTTGCGCTGAAACCAGTGCATTCAAACCGGAGTTTAAACTTCATCCAGGGTCATGAATGAGCTATTCATGAATGAGACAGCCCAGGATCCTCAATAGATTTTGGTGGCTTTAATATGTGAATCTATAAATGTGCTTTTTTCTTGAACTTCTCAACACCTTAATCTACATACTCACTCCAACAATTTACTGAGTGTTTCTTAATCTTGGCTAACAGATAGATGCACTAGTTTTGCTTTTTGTTTATAGATTTAGTTTTAGTTTTTCAGTATATCAATTTTGTATGGTTCAAAAATGGACACGATATAACCAGGCACACAGTGAGAAGTCCTCCTGTCTGGTTTCATTGATATCCACTTTTAATAGTTTATTGAATGTCCTTGTAGTGCTTTTTAAAAATGTAAATGCAAACAAAAATAAGCATAAACTCTTATTCTTACCTTTTCTACTCCTAAGGCAGTATACTATTTACACTGTTCTGTACTTTTTTCTACTGAACAAATATCTTAGAGATTGCTTCATGTTATCTTATTTTTTTTTTTGGCAGTTGTATCATATTCCACTGTGTGGCTGCACCATAGTTATTCAATCAGTATGCTATAGATAGATATTTGGAATTCGGGATCTGTCTGATGCTTTGCAATTATAAATAGTGCTGCAATAAAAAATCTTAATGAGCTTTCTGTAAGTGAAAGATAATTCTTGAGAATCTGTGATGTTTACTTAAATTATTTTAATTATCTGGTTACTTATGTATGGACATTAAAACCAGTTAAAATTTCTTATGATGATAACTCTTACATAACAAATTTTAAATTTAAGCGAAAACAAACCCCTAACATTAATTTAACTAATAGATACCAGTTTGATGAAAGTATAAAGCTGCTCGCAATATGACCATGGTATCAAACTACTCCTGTTCTCTTGGCATCAATGTGACTTCATGAGTATGTGCTGTATGATGAGTTGATTTTCTTTTCTTACACAACTTTTCTTACTCTCTCTCTTTTTTTATTATTATACTTCAAGTTCTAGGGTATGTGTGCACAATGTGCAGGTTTGTTACATATGTATACATGTGCCATGTTGGTGTGCTGCACCCATTAACTAAGCATGTACATTAGGTATTTCTCCTAATGCTATCCCTCCCCACTCCTCCCACCCCACGACAGGCCCGGATGTGTGATGTTCCCCGCCCTGCATCCAAGTGTTCTCATTGTTCAGTTCCCACCTATGAGTGAGAACACGTGGTGTTTGGTTTTCTGTTCTTGGGATAGTTTGCTCAGAACATTGGTTTCCAGCTTCATCCATGTCCCTAAAAAGGACATGAACTCATCCTTTTTTTATGGGTGCATAGTATTCCATGGTGTATATGTGCCACATTTTCTTAATCCAATCTATCATTGATGGACATTTGGGTTGGTTCCAAGTCTTTGCTATTGTGAATAGTGTGCAATAAACATAAGTGTGCATGTGTCTTTGTAGTAGCATGGTTTATAATCCTTTGGGTATATATCCAGTAATGGGATGGCAGGGTCAAATGGTATTTCTAGTTCTAGATCCTTGAGGAATTGCCACACTGTCTTCCACAATGGTTGAACTAATTTACACACCCACGAACAGTGTAAGAGCGTTCCTATTTCTCCACATCCTCTCCAGCACCTGTTGTTTCCTGACTTTTTAATGATTGCCATTCTAACTGGTGTGAGATGGTATCTCATTGTGGTTTTGATTTGCATTTCTCTGATGGCCAGTGATGATGAGCATTTTTTCATGTGTCTGTTGGCTGCATAAATGTCTCCTTTGAGAAGTGTCTGTTCATATCATTTGCCCACTTTTTGATGGGGTTGTTTGATTTTTTTCTTGTAAATTTGTTTAAGTTCTTTGTAGATTCTGGATGTTAGCCCTTTGTCAGATGGGCAGATTGCAAAAATGTTCTCCCATTCTGTAGGCTGCCTGTTCACTCTGATGGTAGTTTCTTTTGTGGTGCAGAAGCTCTTTAGTTTAATGAGATCCCATTTGTCTGTTTTGGCTTTGGCTGCCATTGCTTTTGGTGTTTTAGTCATGAGGTCTTTGCCCATGCCTATGCCCTGAATGGTATTGCCTAGGTTTTCTTCCAGGATTTTTATGGTTTTAGGTCTAACATTTAAGTCTTTAATCCATCTTGAATTTATTTTTGTATAAGCTATAAGGAAGGGATCCAGTTTCAGCTTTCTACATATGGCTAGCCAGTTTCCCAGCACCATTTATTAAATAGGGAATCCTTTCCCCATTTCTTGTTTTTGTCAGGTTTGTCAAAGATCAGATGGTTGTGTATGTGTGGTGTTATTTCTGAGGGCTCTGTTCTGTTCCATTGGTCTTTATCTCTGTTTTGGTACCAGTACCATGCTGTTTTGGTTACTGTAGCCTTGTAGTATAGTTTGAAGTCAGGTAGTGTGATGACTCCAGCTTTGTTCTTTTTGCTTGGGATTGTCTTGGCAATGCAGGCTCTTTTTTTGGTTCCATATGAACTTTAAAGTAGTTTTTTTCCAATTCTTTGAAGAATGTCATTGGTAACTTGATGGGGATGGCATTGAATGTATAAATTACCTTAGGCAGTATGGCCATTTTCATGATATTGATTGTTCCTATCCATGAACATGGACTATTCTTCCATTTGTTTGTGTCCTCTTTTATTTCATTGAGCAGTGGTTTGAAGTTCTCTTTGAAGAGTACCTTCACATGCCTTGTAAGTTGGATTCCTAGATATTTTATTCTCTTTGTAGCAATTGTGAATGGGAGTTCACTCATGATTGGGCTCTCTGTTTGTCTGTTATTGGTGTGTAAGAATGTTTGTGATTTTTGCACATTGATTTTGAATCCTGAGACTTTGCTGAAGTTGCTTATCAGTTGAAGGAGATTTTGGGTTGAGAAAATGGGATTTTCTAAATATACAATCATGTCATCTGCAAACAGGGACAAATTGACTTCCTCTCTTCCTATTTGAATACCCTTTATTTCTTTCTCTTGCCTGATTGCCCTAGCCGGAACTTCCAACACGATGTTGAATAGGAGTGGTGAGAGAGGACATCTCTGTCTTGACAACTTTTCTCTCTTTGCACTGTTACAAACACTTTATTTAGCCTTCTCTTTGTTGCTCATCACTTACATATTAAATTCTTCTCATTTGTTCTGAGACAATTAAAAACCTATGCCTGTTAGCAGTGATGCAGTCATTAACATAAACAAATTTGGTCTCTGGTCATCTAGCTGATATAGAATGCGCTTATATTAATTTTTGAGAGTAGCATGTCAATTCTTTTAGAGAAAAGTCATATATTCTCATAGAGAAGCACTAACTAATGGATTACTATATGGTGAGAATCATGTCAATGCCCATCCATGTGAGCTCCTTACTAGATCCTAAGCAAGAACTTTTCTCAGTACTGCTTTTTTTTTTTTAAATCATAATGACACATTGCTGTGGCATCTAGTAAAGCTAGATGTGTCGTGGCCCTGCCCCCAAGCCCCAACAACCCCTATCCTGACTTCTGCACCTCTGTCTTTTAGAGGTCTCCTGCTTGCAGAAGGACCTGTTGCTTCGTGCAGTCCTCCTATATTTTGCCTCCCATCTTGAGGCAGGGAAGCCCAATAGTAGCTATTACCCTGCCACTATTGACTTGGCAGACTGCCAGATTTTACCAGCATTGAGCCAATCAAGTCCTGGGCAGCCAGTGTAGGCTCAAATAAGAGGGGACAAAAGGCAATCACAGGAGTGGGCTACAGTCCTTAAATACAGGTCAAAAAAATAAGTACAGTAGTAAGGACTGGCAAGTGGGGAGAGGTGAGAGGTTGGGTCAACTGCCTACTGAGTTGGTTCACTTAAAGCTCTGAGCAGGAAGCACTATTCCTCTTTCTCCAGGCTTTCTATAGTGGGAGCAGTAGAGCCTAGGCTTTCTTTAAAAGCCCTGATTCCTTAAGGGAGAATACAGTGGCTGGGCCCCATGACTCTTCTTCCAACTCATATCCTCATCATTGTACTAAGCAGGAGAGCAGATTGTGTCCCCTTGGAAATTCAGAACTTCTTGTGCCATGTGTCTAGTTCATCTTCTTAAAATCGTAAGTCTGGGATGCAAATAAGCAGTTAATTGTTTGGAAGAGAGTAGATGGAACATGGGATAACCCATGAAGGCAGAAATCAGATGGTGGTGGAATCTCATAAGGTTAGGAAGTTTCCAGGTGTCTTCCGTTATCAGCAACGAATTTGTCTGTTCAAGGAGAGGAGCCAGATAATGTTTTCTGCTCGTATGTTCTTTCTTGTTTCCTGGTTCTGAGAAAAATAGGCTTTGAATTACTTCCTGCATGTTGGAGTGGATCATAGGTTCTCCATTAATGAGAGATGATAGAGGTGATGGTGGCACTTACAGGTGTGGGAAACAGTAGCAGAATCCACAGTTATTGTAAATTAGTATTCTGGACGAAGTACAGTAATTGGCTACAATTACTAGTCAACATGACAGTGATCTTTGGATGTATCATCTATTTTTCCAGTCTTCAGCCTCTTCAGTTATTAAAGTCTTTATTATCTATCATTAACTTTCAATTGATTCTTCTTATAAATTCAAGTATGTTGAGACAAACTAAATCCCCAACAGTTGGTGGATTACTGAAATAAATTATGGAAGTTTACAACAAAATTGTTATAATATGCTCCAATTTTTGTGAGAAAACAGTTTGTGTATTCGTATGCATAAAAAAGAATCAGAAAAACTTTCCACCAAGTTGCTGACAGTCATTATCTCCCTCACTTCATTAAGGTCTCTGCTCAAATGTTCTCCCTCAAAGTTTTTCCCTAGCCAGTCTTTTTTAAAAAGAAATCCTCTTTATCCCCGTTCCAGATCACCTTCTAGTCTCTTATCTTGCTTTATTTTTTTTATCAGTCTTTCCTCCTCCATGATATTGTTTCTTTATCTGTTGAGTAATTTTCTCCGCCTGGAGTGTGTAGCTCACAGGAAGAGATTTTGACTTTCTCGTTTACCGCTATATCCCTAGTGCCTAGAACAGTGTCTGGAGCTCAGGAAATGCTTGCTGCAGTGATGAGTAAATAAATAAATGAAGGAAATTGTGTAAGTGGAAAATACTGCTAGCACAGTATTAGAAAAGTGGTGCTTCCTTGGGGGTCAGAATAGGTTCATGGTTCAACTGGTTTTGTCTGCTGATTAAACAGCATGTCTAACCCATAGGGAAGGATTCCCTAAGGGGAGGATTTTCTGAGAATATAAGGATCTGTTATGTTTTGAATTTTACACAGCTGGGGTACCAAGGTGATAAGCCATTGTGATACCCACTTGAATTCCAAAAAACTGGAAAAACTAAACCTGTGACTCCCAGTCTTTGAAAGGTCATCCTATGAGTGTGAAGCTACTGTAGGTGAACAGTGTGGGCCAGCAGGTCTCTCATCTTCTGCAGCACTAGGGCTACATAGGCACATTTCCTGATTGACTGGAGTTTCCTTCAAGCCTTTGGAAACAGAGATAGGGCAGCTGTGTCAGAGGCGTGTAAACCAGAGCAACTCCATCTTGAATAGGGGCTGGTTAAAATGAGGCTGAGACCTACTGGGCTGCATTCTCAGACAGTTAAGGCATTCTAAGTCACAGGATGAGATAGAAAGTCAGCACAAGATACAGGTCGTAAAGACCTTGCTGATAAAACATGTTGCAGTAAAGAAGCCAGCTAAATCCTACCAAAACCAAAATAGCCACGAGAGTGACCTGCCCTGCTGGAAGTATTTATGAGTTATTCTTTTGATGAATTCTTGATTCCTTGTGAATATTTCATACTAATTAGCCTTTTTCTTTTGATTGCATGTATGAAACACAAATATATTTCCCTAGTCATGCAATTATATGGTATAAATGAAAATTTCAAGGCCGGGCGCGGTGGCTCAAGCCTATAATCCCAGCACTTTGGGAGGCTGAGACGGGCGGATCACGAGGTCAGGAGATCGAGACCATCCTGGCTAACCCGGTGAAACCCCGTCTCTACTAAAAAAATACAAAAAACTAGCGGGGCGTGGTGGCGGGCGCCTGTAGTCCCAGCTACCCGGAGGCTGAGGCAGGAGAATGGCGCAAACCCGGGAGGCGGAGCTTGCAGTGAGCTGAGATCCGGCCACTGCACTCCAGCCTGGGCGACAGAGCGAGATTCCCTCTCAAAAAAAAAAAAAAAAAAAAAAGAAAAGAAAAAAAGAAAAATTCAAAATACCGTTAAGCCTTAACGGTCTTCAAGGAACTAAAGGTCACAAAACTTACCTGTATCAGAAGAAAAGAAAAGTCAAATTTGCTCTAGATGTTTCCAGGCACTGCAGTAAAGAAACAGGTTCCAGAATGCTTGTCACCTACGGAGAATATGTGTTTCTTCTTTACTCTTTCCTATGCTGAGGTGGGCCACTAAGGTGAGTTTTATGTGATGACTAACTTGCAAAAACTCCTTCCCAAGTCTCTTTCCTTCCCCTTTGGCTTTTTAAGTTGGGATTCAGGAAAAGAAACTGCCATGTTGTAAAAATTTTTTTAAACACAGTAACTGTGTTGATCTCACAAAGTCTAATCAAATCACAGGTACGAAGAAGCCTGGAAGAACTTCATTAATACAGTGTACTGCTTGGGAATTGATCTATAGTGAAACTTGGGGAAACATGGGGAAACATTTCAGTTCATAGATGATAATGAATGTTCATGCATTTCAGTTGATAAAGCATTATCACCAATGCTGGAATAGGGAATGGGAGACAATGACCAAAAACATCCTCATGTAGCTTTGTATATTTCTATTTCTCTATGGTTTGAGCCAAAGGCATTTGAAGAAATGCTATTCAGATCTTCAATATAACATTTCCCAGAAAATGAGATCGATTTTATCTTAATAAAAAATGTTTGAAGATATTCTTTTCTTTTTTTTTTTTGCTAATTACATTAGCAAAAAAGAGTTTATATCAGCAAATATTAGTAAATACTCCATGTTCTTGTTAATCAGCAATTCTTTGAATACCAGTGAATCTAAACTCTATTCATATATTTTTTAGTCCATTTATATTTCTTCTTTGGTAAATTTAATGAATATAATTTCTATATTTTTCTATCTTTTTTCTTTTAAGATTTTAAAATATGATCAATGGAAACCGTTTTTTCCTCTCACATATTTTTCCAAAATTTTCTCCCATTTTGTTATTAGCTTTTAAAAATTACAGATTTGTCTTTTATTTTAATTTTTATGAAGTAAAATGTAGTTTTCTTTATACTTACAGGCTATTATGTCATGCTCATAGTCTTCCCCATCTCAAGATTAGAGATTTATTCTTCTACAGTATTTTTTTTTTTCTGATGAGTTTAGGTTTTTATTGAACTGTTTGATATTTTCACAGTTTGTTTGTGATATATGGTGTGAAGTAATACTCTAATGTGAT
>NW_016804379.1:2381465-2408586 GCF_001698545.2 Rhinopithecus bieti
ATGAGTTTAGGTTTTATTGAACTGTTTGATATTTTCACAGTTTGTTTGTGATATATGGTGTGAAGTAATACTCTAATGTGATTTTTTTTTTTTTTTTTTTTTTGGTGCTAGATCACCATGTGTCTCTGTCTATTGTGTAGACCAAGTCATCCTTCCCTATCGTATTGAAAAAATGTCACCATACAGTATTCTCAGTACGTATGTGCTTGGGCTGTATTGTGGATCTTTATCTTCTGCTCCACTAATGCTTCTTTATATTCAGATATCAAAACCACACTGTTTAATTATTGTAGCTTTTAAGGATTGTTGAAATTTCCCTTGAATAGCCTCCAATTATTACTCTTCTTTTTCAATAGAGTCTATTAAGATAATCTTTTGCTCGACTTTTCTATCAAGTTTACTCTCATAGATGAAATTAGGAGTATTTTCACAGTTCCAAAAAATAAAATTTTATTAAATGTATCAATTAATTATGGGTTAATTGACATCTTTATAACAAAGAATGACTCCATTTATTCACTTTTTTGGTATCTCATGGTGAAATTTTCTTCACATGGGCTCACAATTTTTGTTGTTAATTTCTAGTTACGTATTTTATTATTACGGGCAATGTTATTTTTTCCACTGTATTTTCCAAATTATTATTGGCATATTAGCTAGTTAATAGTTGTATGTATTTCATTTACATATATGTTATATGGAAAACTATATATATATGTTATACTTTTCACAGTTCATACACAATGTAATTTCAATCATTTGCTAAACCTTCATTTATTCTAAATACTTCATGGATTCTCATATCAGTCCAAGTAAAGAATCAAAGAACCAAAATGATAACATCATATAGTTTCTCCCTTTCTTATAAATATTCTTATTTTTTTTCTCATTTACTGAGTTGCCTTGTATTTTCAGAACAATTTCCAATACAAGTGGTGACTGCAATTTTTTTTTGGTGTATCATCCTTGAATATGATGCTGGCTCTTGTTCTGAGGAGCATACTCTATATCACACTAAAGAAATATTCTTATCTTTCTAGATAGCTTTGTATGCATGTATGCTTGTGTGTGTGTAATCAGAAAATAATTATTTTATAACAAATAATGATTTATTGACTGCATTCTTGAAATCTATTAAGATAATAATATGGTTTCCTCATTTCATTTATTTCTGTGATGCATGGTATTAGCAGATTTTCTATTTGAACTATATTTATATTTCTACATTAAAGTTTTATTGGTGGTGATATATATAAAGGTTGGATTCTATTTCTTAAAATTTTGTTTAGAGCTTTATATTTAAAATTATAACTAAGATTATTGTAACTAAGATTGGTTTGCTGCTTAATTTTTTGTACTATGTCAAAGTTATGCTATCTTTGCTATCAGGTTGATGAAGAAGTTGCCCTATTTACTTTATACTCTGGACAGTGTACATAATATAGTAACTATTTGTATATTGAAGGCTAACACCAATTTGCTAGGCAATCATGTGAGGCCAGTTTTTTTTTTTTTTCTTGGAGATAATTTTTATTTATTAAACAGTTCATTTTATAGGCTTTATATGTTTATGCATGTCAATTTATTATTTTATTTTGAAGGTTATTCATTTATATGAGTTTGAAACATTTTAATCTAGCATTATGTATTAAACTAATATTACCTCATAAATGTTTTATCTCTATCAAAAAGACAATCCCTTTGTTCTTTATTAATTTTGTATATTGTGCATTGTGCATTTTGTATATTGTGCATTAGCTTAATTCTATTTTAGATTAATAGCAGAGCTAGTTCAACCAGTTCCCAGCAGCTTGCACCAGGATATAAATCAATGCACTGCTTCAAGAGAGACTTACAAAAGCACACAGTTAGTGAACATCAACAGTGTGTTTAGTGACTTAGTCAATTTATATTCTTGCATAAACTTCTTGTCATACAGTATATAAGAAACAATTAATTTGAGAATGCAGGCTACACTGAGCTTAAGCTAAATTAATAAGCTAGAGTCTTGCTTATTTTACTTACTTTATGCTCCCTAAAGAATCAGCTCTTAGATTCATTTATCAAGCCTACAATTTTTGGTTTATAAATTCATTAATTTCTACTTTTATTTCATTTTTTATCCTTTCCTTAGGTTGGATTTCTTGTCTCTTGAGTTTTTATTTATATTATTTATTATCCTTTATCTTTGTTTTACGATAGTAAGTGTTCCTCTAATTACTAATTTGGCCAAGTCTCATAGTGAATTTTTAAGGTACAGTGTTCTTATGCTCATTATTCTCTAAATTGCCTGTAGTTACAGTTAAGATTTGTCTCCTTTGGTTTGAATTACTTGCCAGCATTTTCTTTCAAATTATGTCTTGTTTTATTTTGTTTTACTTTTGCCATTAATTTCTAATCATTCCCATGTAATTGTCAAAATTGCCTGAATGATTTTAATTTACTGATTATTTATTGAGACTTTCTTTAAAGCATAGCAGATTATCAATTTTATATGCACATATCATGAATTCTGGAAAAGAAGGTACTTTTTCTAGGGTATTAGATTCAGTATATATTTATTTTCCATGTTACTTATTTTTTTAATTTTTAATTTTAATTTTAATTTTTTATTATACTTTAAGTTCTAGGGTACATGTGCACAATGTGCAGGCTTGTTACATATGTATACATGTGCCATGTTGGTGTCCTGCACCCATTAACTCATCATTTACATTAGATATTTCTCCTAATGTTATCCCTCCCCTTTCCCCCCACCCTACAGCAGGTCCTGGTGTGTGATGTTCCCCACCCTGTGTCCAAGTATTCTCATTGTTCACTTCCCACCTATGAGTGAGAACATGCAGTGTTTGGTTTTCTGTCCTTGCGATAGTTTGCTCAGAATGGTTTCCAGCTTCATCCACATCCCTACAAAGGACATGAACTCATCCTTTTTGATGGCTGCGTAGTATTCCATAGTGTATATGTGCCACATTTTCTTAATCCAGTCTATCATTGATGGACATTTGGGTTGGTTCCAAGTCTTCGCTATTGTGAATAGTGCCACAATAAACATACTTGTGCATGTGTCTTTATAGCAGCATGATTTATAATCCTTTGGCTATATCCCCAGTAATGGGATGGCTGGGTCAAAGAGTATTTCTAGTTCTAGATCCTTGAGGAATCGCCACACTGTCTTCCAAAATGGTTGAACTAGTTTACAGTCCCACCAACATTGTAAAAGCATTCCTATTTNTTGCTCAGAATGGTTTCCAGCTTCATCCACATCCCTACAAAGGACATGAACTCATCCTTTTTGATGGCTGCGTAGTATTCCATAGTGTATATGTGCCACATTTTCTTAATCCAGTCTATCATTGATGGACATTTGGGTTGGTTCCAAGTCTTCGCTATTGTGAATAGTGCCACAATAAACATACTTGTGCATGTGTCTTTATAGCAGCATGATTTATAATCCTTTGGCTATATACCCAGTAATGGGATGGCTGGGTCAAAGAGTATTTCTAGTTCTAGATCCTTGAGGAATCGCCACACTGTCTTCCAAAATGGTTGAACTAGTTTACAGTCCCACCAACATTGTAAAAGCATTCCTATTTCTCCACATCCTCTCCAGCACCTGTTGTTTCCTGACTTTTTAATGATCGCCATTCTTACTGGTGTGAGATAGTATCTCGTTGTAGTTTTGATTTGCATTTCTCTGATGGCCAGTGATGATGAGCATTTTTTCATGTGTCTATCTGCTGCATAAATGTCTTCTTTTGAGATTTTGTATTATCTGTTAAGAACTAAAATAGTTCTTGTGGCGTTAGGCTAATCCTTTATTTCTATCAATATCTGTTTTAAATTACAGTCAAACTTACCCTCATATATCTTGATTTTATTATTCAGTACACAATTCTGACTGACATATCTCCACTGTGGAGTAAACTCTTTACTAACATAGAATGACTTGTAAATTATTAAACTTTTTGCATATATTCTACTTTATTTATTTTCTGAAATTTATTTTGTTTACATTCATTCATGTATTTTACCCAAGCCTTTATTATACCTTTCCTGAGTCATTTTTATTATAGTATATCTCCTGTAAACAATATGTAGCTAGATTTTTAAAATACATTTCTTTCAAATATTTCACAAGTAAAGAAAACATATGATCAATAATTCTTGATTGACCTTTGCAACTAGGCAAGATGAATTGATTAGCACAATGCCACTTCTCAGTACCTTTCCCTCCAATCTCTTGGTATTTGTTGGAATTTGGGATTTTACACTTTTAAAAAAATAAATTATAAGTATTCTACGTAATCATCTCTTAAAAAACTGTTAATACCATTTACATACTATTTGAGACTGGATTTAGAACAATTAAAATAAAAATATTTGAATTGCTTCACTGTTTACTATTATTTTACCTATATCTGAAGCATAATTAGTTGCTATTAGTAGTAACTAATAGTTCAGTATTGTTTTATTTTTAGTTGTAAGTTTAGTTTTAGTAAAATAATTTACTAAAGAGTACACTACTTAATTATTTAGTAATACATAGTGTTAGTGTACCATGAATTTTCTGTTTTTATTCTTTATTTTGATTGATATATACTTTAAAATCAGTTTTGTTTTAATTGAAGTAGCACCCATACAAAAGAGTGCTAAAAATATACTTGTATAGTACAACAGATTATCACAAAACAAATATCCTTACAATTACTACCTAGGTTAAGGAATAAATTATTTTCAGATCTTAGAAGTTCCTTTTGTGCCCCTGGTATGCACTATCCCCTTTTTTTGCTCCAATAGTGACCACATTTTAATCTCTATAGCTATAGCATAGTTTGAGAGATTTTGAACTTTTAGCAAATGGAATTAAGTAGTATGTTTTATTTTATGTGTGGCTTCTTTCACTCAAAATTTATGTATTGAGGTATGAAACTGTAGGTAATTTGTTTTTACTGCTTCACAGTATTCCAATGTATAAATATGCCACAATGTGTTACACATTCTACTGTTTGAGTTGCTTCCAGTTTGTAGCACCTATGATAAACGCTGCCATAAATATTCTTTTATATGTCTCTGGGTACATGTTGGCAAGCATTCCTGATTAATATGCACCTCTATGTAAATTTCTTTTTACTTTCTTGATTTATTTTGAGCTGCAAAGATTTAAAAATTTTATTCGGTCTAATTTTAATTTTCTTTTTCTTTTATTGCTTATGTTACTGGTGGAGGGTGTCCAGGTTCTTGGCATTTTGGACAAAGAATTGGACAAAACATACAAACAAAGCAAAGAAAGAATGAAGCCACAAAAGCAGAGACTTACTGAAAACAGAAGCACACTCCAGAGGGTGAGAGTGGCCCAAGCAAGCAGGTCAAGGGCCTGGTTGCAGAATTTTCTGGGGTTTAAATACCCTCTAGAGGTTTCCATTAATTACTTGCTGTATGCCATATGTAGGTGAAGAGGCTAAAGTGAAGTCACAAAGTCATTTACTTGGTGTACGCCCTGTGTAAATGAAGATGATATTTCCTGTCATAGCTGAAGTGTTTTCGTTTGATTTAGTTCTAGGAAGTCCTTAGGTTCCCTGCCTTCAGGCCCTATTCTCCTGCCTCATTTCCTGCCTTAAAAGTAGTGATCCCCATAAATTGTTACGGGAGGCAGAGGCACGGATGGTCTTCTGTACTGCTTCATGCTGCGTTGGAGCATAGTCCCTACCTACTGGGGATCACAGAACCCTTGCCCTGCTTTTTCTAGTGGAGTCAGGGTAACGCCTCAATAACCAGTGGTGGTGTCTTCACCTGGAGCTGGCTGGAACCCTTGTCGCATGATCATCTGAAGATGTATTGTCTTTAGGCAAGAAGAAATGAATTTGGTTACAAGATTTAATGGGAACTTCAGGAGGCAGATACCTATACTGTCAGGAATTTGTTATAGAGATTTGCAGGAGAAAAACAAAACTTGGTCTGTTCTAGGATCTATGTGTTTCCTTAAAGTCTCAGCATAAGCGACTCCATTTTGGTTTGGTTTGGTCTGTTGGGGCCTAGTGCATGAGCTCAGTCTGAAACAATGGCCTCTCATAATTTTGTTTAAAAAAATTCTCCCTTTTTTGGTCAGGTTCTCAATTAGATGAGAGTGCAACCAAAACTTAGCCCCACTCTCAGTTACCATCATTTTAGGTTTCTGGTCTCAGCATGTCATTCATAGGTTAAGGTGTTCCCCTGGTCACACATTTCTTTCAGCTCTTGTCATTCGAGTTGAAGCGAGACCATTTGACATTCTAGAGATGGCTGCATGCAAACATTTAAAACCTTTGAGAGAATACAGCATGCCAGGGAGCCTATTATTATTACTATCAGGATGAGTGTTCCCATAAACCAAAACACCTAAAATCAAATAGATCAAAGGGTGACCTAGATAAAGAGTCTGCTCACTTAACTGAGGACTCTCTGCATTAATCCCCCACAACTGAATTTCTATAATCCTCATTTGATGTATTTATCCACAGGCCACAGTGCCAGCAGTTGCACAGATACTGCTCTGTTCAGCCAATTCTATTATAACATTCGCAAAATAATTTAAAGTCTGTTATGTGACTATAGCCTTTATAATAGAATCTGGTATAGAGCCTATCATGAGGGACACATTTCTAATAATTACTTCTTTTACTCCAAACTGTGGAGCATATACTGAGACATATTAGAATTTTAGAAATCCCATACAATTTTGGAACATATATTAATATCATTCACTAAAATATAATCTGAAGATAATTAAATATTTTTTTTTATTTTGACAATACTTCCCATGTAATAAAACTTGTCAAATAATCCTGATTACCTCTCTTTTCAATGTTTCAGGGCCCTCTGTAGCACTGCAAAGTTAGAGGTCAGAAAAGTCTATTTTAAAACTGAAATTTGATTTTGGGAAGCCTATTAAATACATTAAAGATTTACAAGAATTTACATTCCCATGCCTTCTTATAATCTTTTACCATTCATTCAACTAGTTTGCTCAGAGAGAGGGGGGCCAGAAGTATGATTGGTAAGAAATTCTTACCCTATTGCTGGCATGTCAGGTTTCTGGGTTCCCTGTCCATGAGCAGCCCTTGCAACCCTGCTCAACTGTATGCAGACAAACACATTGCCATGAATTAAGAATATTCACAAGTAGTTTACAAGCATCGGAGAAATTAGGCAGAGAGAGAAATATGACTCAAATTCTTTTTATGAAAGTATACTCAACACATGTAAAGTATCAGGAATCCTAATTTCCAAAAATTTAGTTTAAGGTTAGAAAGTTGATATGATCCATCAATTTCTGCGGGCCTGACAAAAGTAGTCTAGGAATTCCAGATAAATGAAACAAATGATGACTTGCTAGAAATGCATGGGAAACAAAATGGCTATTCATAGAACCAAATAAAAGCCTTCCACTGGAAACTAAAACAAAAAAATAGGGCTTTATATATATGCATATGTAAGCAAAACTCAGGAGAGTAAACAGCAAACAAATGAAAATTAGAAGCACAAACAAACAGCAAACCAACCCTAAATTTTTTCTACTCAATCTACCCTGGAGGCTACAGTGTAACCCAGGGCCCCCTAAAACCTGCATAATGAATATTTTATTCCTGATACACAATTCAATATCCTTAAGTCCACCAATATCACCATACATCCTGTGCAATCAAGAAATTCACACTAGGCATACGCCCAATAAGTATTCCAGTGCCGGCACTATTCATGCAAAATGGTAAACATAGTGTAAAGCAATGCAAGTATGTATGTGAAATTTGGCTCCACACTAAATCAGGCTTTATGTTTAACTATACTTAAAAAAGAATTTCCAAACTGCCAACAATATTTCTTATTTTGCTTTAATCAAGACTAAGAGCTTTATGAAAATGTTAATTAGCCAAATGTCTCCAATTCTCTATCAGGCTTTAAATAATATTTTGCTATTTAAACTTCTTTTTTTTTATCTTTCTCCCCCCTTACTGGGTCCTTACTACATTGTTTCATAAACACCCTTTATAAATCTGTAATTTGAACTAATTTTTAGATAATTTCTGAATTAGACAAAATTATTCTTTTTTTCACAAATAAAAGAACCCTTTCTGGCACATTTTGTCTACAGAATTATGTGTTAACTAGAATTCTTATTCTTAGTAACCTAAAACTTTAGTGGAACACAAAAAGCAAGAAATCTTGAACTCTCAGATCTGAGCATTTATAGATAGGAATAATTCCACAATTTCAGAAATGTATTTCCCCCTATTACAGCCCTTTCTGAATTGGAAATGACCCAGATATTCCATGGGCATCAAAAATAATTTTAGGATTTTAATTTACACAAAAGTTTACCAAAACATTTATCCCATTTACACGTACTCAATTCTTTCATTTTCTTAACAGTTTATCTGGATTACTTCTGTAAACAGAGACAGTAGACACTATCATTTAAAGTTAGTCATTTCCTTGTTAGCCGTGTGTTTTGTTTTGTTTTGTTTTTTGAGATGGAGTCTCACTCTGTCACCCAGGCTGGAGTGCAGTGGCGCGATCTCGGCTCACTGCAAGCTCTACCTCCCAGGTTCACGCCATTCTCCTGCCTCAGCCTCCTGAGAGCCGGGACTACAGTTATCCGCTACCACGCCCGGTTAATTTTTTGTATTTATAGTCGAGATGGAGTTTCACTGTGTTAGCCAGGATGGTCTCGATCCCCTGACCTCGTGATCTGCCCACCTTGGCCTCCCAAAGTGCTGGGATTACAGGCATGAGCCACTGTGCCCAGCCGTTAACCATGTTTTTAATAGCCAGTGAACATTAGGTACTCCCCTTAACCTAAGTAAGAGTCTTAATGTTGAATACGGAGGTAATTTTGCCAATAACTCAGAAGATTTAGCTAACATTAAATTACTCTCATTTGTCAAAAAAAGGCATGCAAACCAAGATCATTTTGTTTTGGCTGGGTTTTTAGTTTTATAACCTTCTGTGCCAAACCCTGATGCCTCAAAATATCTAGCAGAGACAAATATAAATTCCAGACAAAAATGTATGCTGACAATTCTGAGGGCATTTCTATTTTTATTTTACCAATAATTTTAAAACCAGCTAGTTTAGTAAAGCTAAACTTAAGTCACATGAAGTTGAAGTTGAAAATTGCTTAGAATAATTTACTTAATTTATGAGCACTCTTTTACTTGTAAGCCAATTTGGTAGACACAACATGTAACAACAAGTGTACATATAAATAAACATATCTAGACATGTATAGACACACACACACACACACACGAAGATCCAGTGGCTTTTATGTTGAAACCATAGTCATGAGCTAGCAATACATGCTCACCGGTTTTACTTTGTTTGCCCCAATAGGTAATCCAGTGAAAGCTGTGAACCAAAATTTCAGGTAAAGCTCTTTTCATGGCAATTTGATTTTTAAAGACAAATGCTCCCCAGATTCCATAGAATACTGGGGCCAAACAGCACCAAAGGAGAACATCACGTACAAACCAGGCCTGACCCTGCTTAGAACAGCAACACCAAAGCCTGGATACATGCAACTTCATCCCACTTTCCCATTCAACAGCAAACTCCAGATTCCAAACAATATTGGGGCCAAACCATATTGCAACTGTGAGAGAAAATTCTAAGGAGGGCTTAGTAGTAGGCCTCAGAACCTCCACTGAGGGTGTCCCCATTGGAGATGTTAAGGTCCAGAGGATCCCCTGGGGCATCCCCCCATGGAGTCCAATCTTAGAGTGTCAGACATCTGGGACCTTAGGGGGCATTGGTGCCACTTTGCATGTTTTCCCTCCAGAGGTGATGACCTACTATGAGCTTCCCTTTTGTCCTTGGATGAAGGCTTCAACTTCCAGCATCCTTATAATTTGATTAGGCCATGCTTTTCCATGCTTCCCATTCCACTAGATAGGAACTGGAGGTTGGGTGGGTTTATTTTGTTCTTAGCCAGTTGGATGGGGTGAGGGAACAATTTAGCATAAGAAAAGAAGGTTTAAGTTGCCTGAAACACCTGAGAGTTCACCCTGGAGGAGGTGCGCCACACATAGGTATTAGGGACTGAAACTGGAATAGATAGAAAAGAGACCTTCCCCCTTCCAGGTGGGGCAACTATCCCCATTCAGGCAACAGTAAAGAGAGTCCCTGGCCAGAAACCTATAGTTGCTTCAGTGTTTAGGTACTGTCTACCAAGGGTCCCGCATTGGTAAGGAAGAGAGAGAGAGAGAGAGAGAGAGAGTCTACAAAAAAATTATATAAAAAAATTAGCCAGGCATGGTAGTGAGCACCTGTAGTCCCAGCTACTCAGGAGGTTGAGGCAGGAAAATGACTGAACCCGGAAGGTGGAGCTTGCAGTGAACTGAGATGGCGCCACTGCACTCCAGCCTGGGCGACAGAGTGAGACTTGGACTTAAAAAAAAAAAAAAAAGAATTGGACAATATGCACAAATAAAGCAAAGAAAGAATGAAGCAACAAAAGCAGAGATTTACTGAAAACAGAAACACAGTTCACAGGGTGGGAGCAGGCCCAAGCAAGAGGCTTAAGGGCCCAGTTACAGAATTTTTTGAGGTTTAAATACCTTCTGGAGGTTTCCATTGGTTCCTTGGTGTATGCCCTCTGTAAATGAAGACGCTAAAGTGAAGTTACAAAATCATTTACTAGATGTACACCCTATGTAAATAAAGAGGATGAAGTAAAGTTACAGTCATTTACTCAGTGTATGCCCTGTGTAAATGAAAAAGATAATTCCTGTCATTGCTGAAGTGTTTCCATTTGATTTAATTATAGGAAGTCCTTAGGTTTCCTGACTCCAGGCCCTGTTCTCTTGTCTCGTTTATATGGTTGTCATCATATCTAAGAAATTATTGCCCAACCCAAGACATGAAGATTCACTCCTACTGGTATGGCTGCCATAATTTCTTCTTTAACCCATTGGCTATTTAGGAGTATGTAGGGTTTCCCAGGCAAGATGGCTAAATAGGAACAGCTCCGGTCTGCAGATCCCAGCGAGCACCTGGGAAGTGCAAGGGATCAGGGCTCTCCCTCCCCTAATCAAGGAAAGCTGTAAGGGGTTGTGCCATTAGGGATGGTGCTATCCAGGCTAGATACGACACTTTTCCCATGGTATTCATAACCCACAGACCAGGAGATTCCCTCAGGTGCCTACACCACCAGTGCCCTGGGTTTCAAGCACAAAACTGGGAGGCCATTTGGGCAGACACTGAGCTAGCTGCAGGAGTTTTTTCATGCCCCACTGGCACCTTGTACCCCAGTAAGATAGAACTGTTCACTCCCCTGGAAAAAGGGCAGAAGCCAGGGAGCCAAGTGGTCTTGCTCAGCAGATCCTACCCTCACAGAGCCCAACAAGCTAAGATCTACTGGCTTGAAATTATCGCTGCCAGCATAGCAGTCTGAAGTCAATCTGGGATGCTCAAGCTTGGTGCAGGGAGGGGAGTTCACCATTACTGAGGCTTGAGTAGGTGGTTTTCCCCTCACAGCGTAAACAAAGCTGCCAGGAAGTTCGGACTGGGCAGAACCCACTGCAGTGCTGCAAAGCTGCTGTAGCCAGACTGCCTCTCTAGACTCCTCCTCACTGGGCAGGCCATCTCTGAAACAAAGGCAGCAGCCTCAGTCAGGGTCTTATAGATAAAACTCCCATCTCCCTGGGTCAGAGCACCTGGGGGAAGGGGCACATGTGGGTACAACTTCAGCAGCCATACATTCCTGCCTGCCAGCTCTGAAGAGAGCAGCAAATCTTCCAGCACAGCGCTTGAGCTCTTCTAAAGGCAGACTGTCTACTCTCCTATCAGGGAGACACCTCCCAGCAGGGAGACCCATTGGTGTGCTGTATTCAAGAGACCCATCTCACGTGCAAAGACACACATAGGCTCAAAATAAAAGGATGGAGGAAGATTTACCAAGCAGATGGAAGGAAAAAAAATAGTAGGGGCTGCAACCTAGTCTCTGATAAAACAGACTTTAAACCAATGAAGATCAAAAAATACAAAGAAGGGCATTACATAATGGTAAAGGAATCAATGCAACAAGAATAACTAACTATCCTAAATATATATGCACCAAATACAGGAGCACCCAGATTCATAAAACAAGTTCTTAGAGACCTACAAAGAGACTTAGACTCCCACACAATAATAGTGGGAAACTTTAACACCCCACTGTCCATATTCAACAGATCAATGAGACAGAAAATTAACAAGGATATTCAGGACTTGAATTCAGCTCTGGACCAAGCGAACCTAATAGACATCTACAGAACTTTCCACCCATATCAACAGAACATACATTCTTCCCAGCTCCACATCACACTTATTCTAAAATTAACCACATAATTGGAAGTAAAACACTCCTCAGCAAATGTTAAGGAATGGAAATCATAACAGTTTCTCAGACCACAGTGCAATCAAATCAGAACTTAAGATTAAGAAACTCACTGAAAATCGCACAACTACATGGAAACAGAGCAACCTGCTCCTGAATGACTACTGGGTAAATAACGAAATTAAGGCAGAAATAAAAAAGTTCTTTGAAAACAATGAGAACAAAGGCACAATGTACCAGAATCTCTGGGACACTGCTAAAGCAGTGTGTAGAGGGAAATTTATAGCACTAAATGCCCACAGGAGAAAGCAGGAATGATCTAAAATCGACACCCTAACATCACAATTAAAAGAACTAGAGAAGCAAGAGCAAACAAATTTAAAAGCTAGCAGAAAAACAAGAAATAACTAAGATCGGAGCAAAACTGAAGGAGCTAGAGACCAAAAACCCTTGAAAACACCAATGAATCTGGGAGCTGGTTTTTTGAAAAGATTAACAAAGTAGATAGACTGCTAGCCAGACCAATAAAGAAGAAAAGAGAGAAGAATAAAATAGACGCAATAAAAAATGATAGAGGGGATATCACCATTGATCCCACAGAAATACAAAATACCATCAGAGAATCCTGTAAACACCTCTATGCAAATAATGTAAAGTAGGAAATCAGAAGAAATGGATAAATTCCAGGACATATACACCCTCCCAAGACTAAACCAGGAAGAAGTCGAGTCCCTGAATAGACCAATAACAAGTTTGAAATTTAGGCAGTAATTAATAGCCTACCAATAAAAATAAAAATAAAAAAATCCAGGACCAGACAGATTCACAGCTAAATTCTACCAGAGATACAAAGAGGAGTAGATACCATTCCATCTAAAACTATTCCAAACAATAGAAAAAGAGGGAATCCTCCCTAACTCATTTTATGAGGCCAGCATCATCCTGTTGTAGAAACCTGGCAGAGACACAACAAAAAAAGAAAATTTCAGGCCAATATTCCTGATGAACATCGATGAGAAAATCCTCAATAAAATACTGGCAGACCAAATCCAGTTCACATTAAAAAGCTTATCCACCACGATCAAGTCGGCTTCATCCCTGGGATGCAAGGCTGGTTCAACATACACAAATCAATAAATATAATCCATCACATAAACAGAACCAATGACAAAACCACATGATTATCTCAATAGATGCAGAAAAGGCCTTCAAGAAAATTCAACACCCCTTCATGCTAAAAACACTCAATAAACTAGGTACTGATGGAACGTATTACAAAATAATAAGAGCTATTTATGACAAATCCACAGCCAATATCATACTGAATGGGCAAAAGCTGGAAGCATTCCCTTTGAAAACTGGCACAAGACAAGGATGCCCTCTCTCACCACTCCTACTCAACATGGTATTCGAAGTTCTGGCCAGGGCAATTAGGCAAGAGAAAGAAATAAAGAGTATTCGAATAAGAAGAGAGGAAGTCAAATGATCTCTGTTTGCAGATGACATAATTATATATTTATAAAATCCCATTTTCTCAGCCCCAAAACTCCTTAAGCTGATAAGCAACTTCAGGAAAGTCTCAGAATACCAAATCAATGTGCAAAAATCACAGGCATTCCTATAAACCAATAATAGACAAACAGGGAGCCAAATCATGGGTGAACACCCATTCACAATTGCTACAAAGAGAATAAAATACCTAGGAATCCAACTTACAAGGGATGTGAAGGACCTCTTCAAGGAGAACTACAAACCACTTCTCAAAGAAATAACAGANATTCGAAGTTCTGGCCAGGGCAATTAGGCAAGAGAAAGAAATAAAGAGTATCGAATAAGAAGAGAGGAAGTCAAATGATCTCTGTTTGCAGATGACATAATTATATATTTATAAAATCCCATTTTCTCAGCCCCAAAACTCCTTAAGCTGATAAGCAACTTCAGGAAAGTCTCAGAATACCAAATCAATGTGCAAAATCACAGGCATTCCTATAAACCAATAATAGACAAACAGGGAGCCAAATCATGGGTGAACACCCATTCACAATTGCTACAAAGAGAATAAAATACCTAGGAATCCAACTTACAAGGGATGTGAAGGACCTCTTCAAGGAGAACTACAAACCACTTCTCAAAGAAATAACAGAGGATGCAAACAAATGGAAACACATTTCATGCTCATGGATAGGAAGTATTAATATCAGGAAAATATCCATACTGCCCAAAGTAATTTATAGATTCAATGCTATTCTCATCAAGCTACCATTGAATTTCTTCACACAATTAGAAAAAACTACTTTAAATTTCAAATGGAACCAAAAAAGAGCCCATATAGCCACAAGAATCCTAAGCAAAAAGAACAAAGCTGAAGGCATCATGCTACCTGACTTCAAACTATACTATAAATCTACATTAACCAAAACAGCATGATACTGGTACCAAAACAGATATATAGACCAATGGAACAGAACAAAGGCCTCAGAAATAACGCTACACATCTACCACCGTCTGATCTTCGACAAGCCTGACAAAAACAAGCAATGGGAAGAAGATTCCCTATTTAATAAATGATGTTGGGAAAACTGGCTAGCCATATGCAGAAAACTGAAGCTGGACCCCTTTCCTTACACTTTATACAAAAATTAACTCAAGATAGATTAAAGGTTTAAACATAAGACCTAAAACCATAAAAACCCTAGAAGAAAACCTAGGCAATACCATTCAGGATATATGTGTGGGCAAAGACTTCATGAGTAAAACACCAAAAGCAATGGCAACAAAAGCCATAACAGACAAATGGGATCTAATTAAACTAAAGAGCTTCTGCACAGCAAAAGAAACTATCATCAGAGTGAATAGACAACCTACAGAATGGGAGAAAAATTTTGCAATCTATCTATCTGACAAAGGGCTAATATCCAGAATCTACAAGAAACTTGAAAAAATTAACAACAACAACAAAAAACCCACTAAAAAGTGGGGGAAGGAAATGAACAGACACTTCTCAAAAGAAAACATCTATGCAGCCAACAAACATGAAAAAAAGGTCATCATCGCTGGTCATTAGAGAAACGCAAATCAAAACCACAAGGAGATACCATCTTGCATCAGTTAGAATGGCGATCATTAAAAAGTCGGGAAACAACAGATGCTGGAGAGGATGTGGAGAAATACAAACACTTTTACACTGTTGGAGTGCAAGTTAGTTCAACCTTTGTGGAGACAGTGTGGTGATTCCTCAACGATCTAGAACCAGAAATAGCATTTGACCCAGCAATCCCATTACTGGGTATATACCCAAACGATTATAAATCATTCTACTATAAAGACATATGCACACATATGTTTATTGCAGCACTATTCACAATAGCAAATACTTGGAACCAACCGAAATGCCCATCAATGATAGACTGAATAGTGAAAATGTAGCACATATACACTATGGAATACTATGTAGCCATTAAAAGAATAAGTTCATGTACTCTGCAGGGACATGGATGAAGCTGGAAACCATCATTCTCAGCAAACTAACACAGGAACGGAAAATCAAACACCACATGTTCTCACTCATAAGTGGGAGTTGAAAAATGAGAACATATGGGCACAGGGAGGGGAACATCACACACCGGGGCCTGTCGCAGGGTGGGGGACAAGGGAAGGGATAGCATTAGGAGAAATCTAATGGAGATCACAGGTTGATGGGTGCAGCAAACCACTATGGCACATGTATAGCTATGTAACAAACCTACACGTTCTGCACATGTATCCCAGAACTTAAAGTATAATAATAAAAAATGATAATGATAAAGCATATTATATCACATAAAAAAGAAATTTTGGCGTATATATATCACTATGTATATATATCACAATTCATATATATGTACACCACAAGTTACACACACACACTCACACACACACTCACACTGTGGAATACTATTCAGCCATAAAAAGGAATGAAATAATGGCATTCACAGCAACCTGGATGGAATTGAAGACCATTATTCTAAGTGATGTAACTCATGAATGGAAAACCAAACATCACATGTTCTCACACATAAGTGGTAGCTAAGCTATAAGGATGCAAAATGATACAATGGACTTTGGGGACTTGGGGGGAAAAGGTGGGAGGTGGATGAGAGATAAAAGACTACAAATTGAGTACAGTGTATACTGTTGGGGTGATGTGTGCACCAAAATCTCACACATCACCACTAAAAAACTTACTCATGGAACCAAACACCACCTGTTCCCCCAAAAAGTTATAGAAATCTACATTAAATATTTTTAAATAAAAAAACAAAGGAGTATGTAGTTTAATGTCCATGTATTTGAAAATTTCCCACATTTCTGTTTTGTTGTTGATTTCTAATTTAATTCTGTTGTGGTTTGAGAACACCCTTTGTATGATTTTAATTATTTTGCTTTTGTCGATACTTATATTATGGCCCAGCATATAATCTGTACTAGAGAATATTCTTTATGTGCCTGATTACATATTCTTCTGTTGTTGTGGCATGTTCTATAGATATCAGTTGTATTCAGTTTATTAATATTGTTGTTGAAGTCTTATATATCCTTGCCGATTTACTTTCTAGTTGAATTATCCACTAATGAGAGTTGTATATTGTTGTCTTCAACTATTACTGTTGAATTTTCCATTTCTCCCTTCAATTCTGTCAGTTTTTGTTTAATGTATTTTGAGGTTTTGCTTTTAGATACATGTATGTTTGTTATATCTTCCTGATGAATGTACGCTTTTATCATTGTAAAATGTTGCTCTGTCTGTAGTAACATTTTTGTCTTAAATTTTGTTTTGTCTGACAGTAGCTCTCAAGTGCACACTAGAGTTTCTCTCTCTTAGTTGCTTTGAGGTGCAGCCTAGTATATGCACACAGCCTTCCAGATCCCCGGAAATGAATGTGATCTTAGCAGGGCCAATTTTGATTCTTTTTCTGATTCTCTCTCTTACACTTCTGCATGGTCTCCCACTTCATTTTTTGCTACTAGTTTCATGGAGCTGTTAGCCTTACCTTAATTGCTCTATGAATTTCTCCACAGTCTGTTCCTAATGAGAACACCTCACTCAGCAGAGCCGTGGAGCTGCCTGTCCTTCTGTATTATCCCCTGTACTGGGCAGAAGCTCTGTGGCATTGCACTGGACGTGGGTAAGGTGGTGGCCTGTTTCTCCCAGAATACACTACCATACTACAAGTTGAAGCTATGGGGTAATGGTATCCCTATTTTCTTGGGCTGCTCATCCTGGCCTGAAACCTCTGCTCTAAGGGCAGAAGCTGGGAAGGGGAAGATGGGGGCCCTCTTATGCTTGGCTTGCTGCTCCTGGAGTAGAGCCTCCATCCTACAAGTGAAAGCTAAGTAGAGGAAGAGAGTCCCAGTTTTCTTACCACTGCCACAATAAAGACCTGGGAACTGGGGCTGGGGATGGGAATGAGGCAGGGGGGCTATAGAGGGTTAAAGATATGAGAGATAATAGTGTCCTGTACCTCCTGAGGTGAAACCACAGCCATAGAGCTGAGAGCTAGAGGCAAAAGGAGCTGTGTTATACACCCAGAGTACAGTTTCCAGCACTTAGCTGGGAGTAGGGTAGAAACAGGTTTGGACTCAAATAACTTGGACTTCTGCTATTCTTACCAAGATTTAGTAAATTTTCTTGAATACATACTTACAGATTTTCTGTATAAACTTAAGTCAATTTCAAGAGACTTTACATAGTGGTGTTTTATAATTTTCGTTAGTCAAATTGTTTCACTGGGGAAAGGATTTACTGAGCTTTTCACATAGCCATTCTGAAAGTCCCACTTCTTTTTTTTGGAGACAGAGTCTTGTTCTGTCACCCAAGCTGGAGTACAGTGGCACAATCGTGGCTCACTGCAACCTCCGCCTCCTGGGTTCAAGCAATTCTCATGCCTCAGCCTCCCAAGTAGCTCAGATTACAGGCATGTGCCACCATGCCTGGCTAATTTTTATATTTTTAGTAGAGATGGGGTTTTGTCATGTTGGCCAGGCTGGTTTTGAACTCCTGGCCTCAATGATCTACCCACCTCAGCCTCCCACAGTTTTGGGATTACAGGCATGAGCTACCACACCTGGTCACAAATCAGAATTTCTATTATCAAAGGAAATTTTATATTAGTTGAGAAATGACTGTTTCTGACATAGTCAACCTCTCTGGTCACCATGAAAATGCATGGTGGCAACCATGAAAATGCTTCATTTATGTATTGTTCATTGAGGAAATTGACAACCCCAACTACTATCGTTCTGGATCTACTGTGTTCATGCCAATGCCAATGAGTAACCACAGCAGGGATGTTAGTGCAAGTTTATTTCTGCAGGGTGCAGGACTTCTCCAGTGGGTGACTCCTCAGAACTCACCATTGGCCCTGGCTGAAACTTTCATAGAAGTGATTTTTGGTCTGAGACTCTTCCTACACCTCTTCTTTCTTCTTCCTCTACTTTCACAGGTGTTGTAAATGTATTTTGGTCTGAAAGCTCTTCTCTTTTACTTCTGCTGGCTCCTCCTATTCTTCACAGATATTCCTCCAATAAAAATCTTGCATGTCTAATCCTATCTTGACATATGTTCTTTGAAGAACCCAAATTAACACACCACTCAAATATTCAAACTTTTCTTTCTCTAAGAAAAGTAAGCAAAGATCCATTCAGTTCCTGCATTCAACTCAAAATTCTGCTGATCTACCTGATGCACAGTCTTTAGAGTAAAGTCTGTATATGGGTTCACCAAATAAGTTATCTTTTAGTTATGGCTCATAACTAAAAGATGAGTTACATGCTTGCACACAAGTAAAATACCTATGTGTCTTAAATATAACTTATAGAAGGNAGAACATATGGGCACAGGGAGGGGAACATCACACACCGGGGCCTGTCGCAGGGTGGGGACAAGGGAAGGGATAGCATTAGGAGAAATCTAATGGAGATCACAGGTTGATGGGTGCAGCAAACCACTATGGCACATGTATAGCTATGTAACAAACCTACACGTTCTGCACATGTATCCCAGAACTTAAAGTATAATAATAAAAAATGATAATGATAAAGCATATTATATCACATAAAAAAGAAATTTTGGCGTATATATATCACTATGTATATATATCACAATTCATATATATGTACACCACAAGTTACACACACACACTCACACACACACTCACACTGTGGAATACTATTCAGCCATAAAAGGAATGAAATAATGGCATTCACAGCAACCTGGATGGAATTGAAGACCATTATTCTAAGTGATGTAACTCATGAATGGAAAACCAAACATCACATGTTCTCACACATAAGTGGTAGCTAAGCTATAAGGATGCAAAATGATACAATGGACTTTGGGGACTTGGGGGGAAAAGGTGGGAGGTGGATGAGAGATAAAAGACTACAAATTGAGTACAGTGTATACTGTTGGGGTGATGTGTGCACCAAAATCTCACACATCACCACTAAAAAACTTACTCATGGAACCAAACACCACCTGTTCCCCAAAAGTTATAGAAATCTACATTAAATATTTTAAATAAAAAAACAAAGGAGTATGTAGTTTAATGTCCATGTATTTGAAAATTTCCCACATTTCTGTTTTGTTGTTGATTTCTAATTTAATTCTGTTGTGGTTTGAGAACATCCTTTGTATGATTTTAATTATTTTGCTTTTGTCGATACTTATATTATGGCCCAGCATATAATCTGTACTAGAGAATATTCTTTATGTGCCTGATTACATATTCTTCTGTTGTTGTGGCATGTTCTATAGATATCAGTTGTATTCAGTTTATTAATATTGTTGTTGAAGTCTTATATATCCTTGCCGATTTACTTTCTAGTTGAATTATCCACTAATGAGAGTTGTATATTGTTGTCTTCAACTATTACTGTTGAATTTTCCATTTCTCCCTTCAATTCTGTCAGTTTTGTTTAATGTATTTTGAGGTTTTGCTTTTAGATACATGTATGTTTGTTATATCTTCCTGATGAATGTACGCTTTTATCATTGTAAAATGTTGCTCTGTCTGTAGTAACATTTTGTCTTAAATTTTGTTTTGTCTGACAGTAGCTCTCAAGTGCACACTAGAGTTTCTCTCTCTTAGTTGCTTTGAGGTGCAGCCTAGTATATGCACACAGCCTTCCAGATCCCCGGAAATGAATGTGATCTTAGCAGGGCCAATTTTGATTCTTTTCTGATTCTCTCTCTTACACTTCTGCATGGTCTCCCACTTCATTTTTTGCTACTAGTTTCATGGAGCTGTTAGCCTTACCTTAATTGCTCTATGAATTTCTCCACAGTCTGTTCCTAATGAGAACACCTCACTCAGCAGAGCCGTGGAGCTGCCTGTCCTTCTGTATTATCCCCTGTACTGGGCAGAAGCTCTGTGGCATTGCACTGGACGTGGGTAAGGTGGTGGCCTGTTTCTCCCAGAATACACTACCATACTACAAGTTGAAGCTATGGGGTAATGGTATCCCTATTTTCTTGGGCTGCTCATCCTGGCCTGAAACCTCTGCTCTAAGGGCAGAAGCTGGGAAGGGGAAGATGGGGCCCTCTTATGCTTGGCTTGCTGCTCCTGGAGTAGAGCCTCCATCCTACAAGTGAAAGCTAAGTAGAGGAAGAGAGTCCCAGTTTTCTTACCACTGCCACAATAAAGACCTGGGAACTGGGGCTGGGGATGGGAATGAGGCAGGGGGGCTATAGAGGGTTAAAGATATGAGAGATAATAGTGTCCTGTACCTCCTGAGGTGAAACCACAGCCATAGAGCTGAGAGCTAGAGGCAAAAGGAGCTGTGTTATACACCCAGAGTACAGTTTCCAGCACTTAGCTGGGAGTAGGGTAGAAACAGGTTTGGACTCAAATAACTTGGACTTCTGCTATTCTTACCAAGATTTAGTAAATTTTCTTGAATACATACTTACAGATTTTCTGTATAAACTTAAGTCAATTTCAAGAGACTTTACATAGTGGTGTTTTATAATTTTCGTTAGTCAAATTGTTTCACTGGGGAAAGGATTTACTGAGCTTTTCACATAGCCATTCTGAAAGTCCCACTTCTTTTTTTTGGAGACAGAGTCTTGTTCTGTCACCCAAGCTGGAGTACAGTGGCACAATCGTGGCTCACTGCAACCTCCGCCTCCTGGGTTCAAGCAATTCTCATGCCTCAGCCTCCCAAGTAGCTCAGATTACAGGCATGTGCCACCATGCCTGGCTAATTTTATATTTTAGTAGAGATGGGGTTTTGTCATGTTGGCCAGGCTGGTTTTGAACTCCTGGCCTCAATGATCTACCCACCTCAGCCTCCCACAGTTTTGGGATTACAGGCATGAGCTACCACACCTGGTCACAAATCAGAATTTCTATTATCAAAGGAAATTTTATATTAGTTGAGAAATGACTGTTTCTGACATAGTCAACCTCTCTGGTCACCATGAAAATGCATGGTGGCAACCATGAAAATGCTTCATTTATGTATTGTTCATTGAGGAAATTGACAACCCCAACTACTATCGTTCTGGATCTACTGTGTTCATGCCAATGCCAATGAGTAACCACAGCAGGGATGTTAGTGCAAGTTTATTTCTGCAGGGTGCAGGACTTCTCCAGTGGGTGACTCCTCAGAACTCACCATTGGCCCTGGCTGAAACTTTCATAGAAGTGATTTTGGTCTGAGACTCTTCCTACACCTCTTCTTTCTTCTTCCTCTACTTTCACAGGTGTTGTAAATGTATTTTGGTCTGAAAGCTCTTCTCTTTTACTTCTGCTGGCTCCTCCTATTCTTCACAGATATTCCTCCAATAAAATCTTGCATGTCTAATCCTATCTTGACATATGTTCTTTGAAGAACCCAAATTAACACACCACTCAAATATTCAAACTTTTCTTTCTCTAAGAAAAGTAAGCAAAGATCCATTCAGTTCCTGCATTCAACTCAAAATTCTGCTGATCTACCTGATGCACAGTCTTTAGAGTAAAGTCTGTATATGGGTTCACCAAATAAGTTATCTTTTAGTTATGGCTCATAACTAAAAGATGAGTTACATGCTTGCACACAAGTAAAATACCTATGTGTCTTAAATATAACTTATAGAAGGTCATTGGTTTAGACTGAGGTACTGCACAAAGCCCATCTATCCAAATGAAAATGGAGTCACTCATGCTGAAGATCTATGTCACGAAGTTGAAACTGAATTGTTTGGCCTTCCAAGAAACTAGGAGAGTGAAAGATGATAGTCTGTAAAAAGAAAATAAATTTTGGGGCCCAAAAATCACTAAGCTAAAGGGGAAAGTCAAGCTGGGAACTGCTTAGGGCAAACCTACCTCCCCTTGTATTCAAAGTCATTCCTCTGCTCACTGAGATAAATGCATATCTGATTGCCTCCTTTGAAAAGGCTAATCGGAAACTCAAATAATGCAACCATTTGTCTCTAGACTACCTGTGACCTGGAAGCCCCCTCAAGGATTAAGTTGTCCTGCCTTTCCAGACAGAACCAATGTACGTCGTATATGTATTGATTGATGTCTCATGTCTCCCTAAAATGTAAAAAACCATGCTGTGCCCCGACCACATTGGGCACCTGTCATCAGGACTTCCTGAGGCTGTGTCACAGGTGCGCATCCTCAATCTTGGCAAAATAAGCTTTCTAAATTAACTGAGACCTGTCTCAGATTTTGGGGGTTCACATTTTGGTAACTACAGAGGGGTTCTGAGTAAAGGTGCCCCGACCTTTGAAAAATCTCTTATTGGTGCTAAGTACCAGCTTGAGATATCTTTATAGCTCAAATCAAAAGGACAACTTACAGAGGCCTGGAAGCACTCCCTCCAAAGAATCTCTGATCTCCCCAAATTTGGCTAGGATATAAAGTTCATTTTGCTGCACATCTCCATGTTTTGTAGTTTTACTTGCTTCCAACACAAGGAAGGCAAGTTTTTCCTGCTCCCAAGATGATGGAAGGCAGGTAACTCCTTTACGGAGTTTGAGCTTGCTTCCAACAGGGAAGACGAATTTGAGTTTTTTCCTGCTTCTAGGATGGTAGAGAGCATTCTTCAGCCTGAGACCCATCCCTAGGTAACTGAATCTTGGTGAAAGTTAAGATTAATAACCAGCTGGACTTAATTTCTCCTTACCTTTATAGCACTCAGTAATGGCATAAGTTGGGCCATTGTTTGTTTTCCTTAACTGTTTTGTTGTTGTTGTTGTTGTTTCTGTTTTTGTTGTTGTTTCTGTTTTTGTTGTTGTTTAAGTCTTTTTCCCACTGGGTTTGATCAACTGTATCCAGCGTGATCAAATCCAAAGGAAAGTTCCAAATTATGGGGAACAAGGTCTCTGAAGTGGCTAAATTCCCACATAAACACAAAAAGGTGGTGTGGTGGGTAGAGAAAAATGGCCAGCAAGAAGAAAAAAAAAAAAAGGAAAGCTTTTGACTACTTAAGGGATTTTATTTACATAACAAGGCCACCTTTTTGCTACCCATGCCAAATTGAAAGAGTAATGGCTGTCACCCCACACTGCAGTTTCATAGCTAAGGGTTTTCCCTTTTTTTTTCACCAAAAAAGACTGGGTTTGGATCCTAAATCAAGCCCTTTCTGATTTGATACTTGGTACTTCTGAAATAGCAGCAATTTGTACTAGCGTACTAGCTGAAATAACTGGTAATGAGATTGAAAGATTTTTTTTAAAAGGAAATCAACCAGTAAAGTCAGCTTAATTAAAGCCTAATGTCCAAGATATGTGTGGTGTGGTTGTGTGTGTGTGTGTATTTAAAAAGCTTTTCATATTTTTTCTTTTTGTTTTTTCTCCTAGAACCTTTTCGTTCTTTTTTTTTTTTTTTTTTTTTTTTTTTTGAGCAAAAGGTTTTTTCTGTCAGTTTGACTGAATTCTGTTTTCTTCATTTACTTCTGCTTTCTCTCCTTTCCGTTGCACCCTCTATTGCATGAGAAACCTAAAATAGCTTATAATAGTCTGGGGTTCCTTAAAGAAAATGGAGAGGGCATCAGACTCTCTTTGGGGGGAAACCTGATTTTCTGCATGGAACCCCAAAAGTGTAAAGAGACAAGTTCATCTCAACTCTTAAACTGCTTGCTTTTGTATTGTGTTACCTGATTTATTGTTTAAAATAGTAACTGCAACAGAGGCTACTCTTGGGTTTGGAAGAGTATAGTTTAGATGTTTACAAATGTCCTTTTTAAAAAAAATACATTGTTTTTAAGTATTCTGTAAAAGCATCAGGTAGTCTAACCTCATAATAATTCTCCCTTTTGGAGATCCAGGATTCAGTGTAGGCACTGCCCAGAGCTCAGAGATCCAGTTAAAAGACAGGTAGTCCCAATCTAAATAAAATTGTTCTCCTCATACAATTTTATAATAGATTTATATAATTTTATGTTTGATTTGGCATCCATCTTTAATCTCCCTCTAGCACCACCAGACTTTCTCTCTCTGTACCTTGAGATGTAAATTCTGTTATCTAATTTTTCATCTACGCAGATTTAGAACTATTTAGCTGACAACCGCCAGGGTAATGAAACAGGTTATCAAGACTTTGCAAGTCTAAGATAAGAGAGAAGAAAAGAAGGTCTTAGGAATTTATTATTATAAGATGTACTTCTATCAGTATGCCTACTATGTCTATGTATTTATGTGTTGTGTACACAATGTTTCACTACTAAAAATATATAAAAGAGCTCTAATTAATTGGGTTAAAGAAAAATAAGTGCACTTAAATCAAATACTTTATCAGAGAAAAGGAAAGATTAGTCAAATGCTTTTTCAAGTTTACATGACTTAGGTAAAATCTTTAATAAATAAGCTGGCTTTAAAATTGTTGGTAAAGTAAAACTAGAAATGTCTTAAGAATTGCCAGAATACATTTTTCTTTGCATGTATTGATCAAGTAATTTCAAACTTATCCCGCCCAAATACTATAAGCTGTCAAAGTTTGGCATAGGGGTTACAGAACTATAAACCCAGCCCAAAACACAATGATCTTTGCCTGTGTAATTTTTAATAAATAATACATTGATATTGGTTTAATGAAAATAGCTACATCTTGAATTATTTGGTAAAATTCCCATAGCTTCTAATCTTGAGGCTTTTGGCAGTCTACTCCACAGGCTGTAAGGAGTTTTGTTTTGGGAAAAGACTGTTATCTTTTTTTCAAAGCTAAACTATAAACTAAAGTCCTCCCAAAGTTAGTTCAGTCTACACCCAGGAATGAACAAGGACAGCTTGGAGGTTAGAAGCAAGATGGAGTCAGTTAGGTCTTATCTTTTTCACTGTCTCGGTTAATAATTTTGCAATAGTGAGTTTCACAGGTTTAACTGATGACTATTGCACTTTTATAAATAAACTAGGTAAACAATTAAAATAAAATAATTAGGTAAAGGTAATGGGTTAAATACTTGTAGACAAATGTCATAACTAAGTTATATTAAATTAAATAATAAATTAAACTTATATAAAATAATAGATATTTCATTTTACTACTTGGGTATTTTTCAATAAAATACTGTTTGGGTATTTTCCAATAAAAGGTATTGTAGGAAAACTTTCTTTTTAAAAAACAAAATGTGTCCTTTATAAAATGGTGAATCATTTTTGTCTAATTCAAAGCTTATTTAAAGGTTTGTATAAAACAAGGTAAATCAGGAAATAAGAGAGATATAAAGAAAGTTATAGAAATAAAGAGGTATTTCTTGGTAAGAAAGCTTAAAGAGAAATAATTTTATGTGAGAAAGAATCTTGTATGATAAATTTAGTCCTAGAATAAAATGACTGGTTGTTTAAGAAACAGACATGTTCAGGACAAACCAGAAAGTCCACACATGTCATGAATGGCCTGTGTAAGTGACAATAAGACAATTTATTTAAAAAAAAAAAAACTTTTATATAATCAAGTTGTCTATAATTAAAGGAAAATTATAATGACCTTTCTAGAGATTGGGCTTGATGTAGAAAAAACACTTATACACTAAAGAATTGACTAGAACAATAAAATTTTATTAAGGGATTGATTTATTCCTATTAAATTATGAGATTTTAATTTATTTTTTAACAACATTTCCTTAAAGGTCTAAAGGAAATGTTTTCTTCCAACATAATATTCTGTGCACTGAAGGTCTTTTCTTTTGCCTTTTGGTAACTTGCCTAATAGATTTTATGTTTCATCAAAATAATTCCTATGCCATTATTATTAAGTTTTGGTTTGCTTAGAAAAAAGCTGAGATAAATTCTTTTAAGGTTATTACATCCATGCATCTTTTGGTATGTGCTTTTAAAGTCCTTGTGACACTGAGTTACAGAGCTTTGACTCCTGGGTCTAAAAGCAAACCAAGTCCTGGTAAATTTTAAACACTGACAGCAACTACAGCCCCATCTTCAGGCCTGGTAGAAAATGCCAATCAAAATAAACTGCATTTCTGAAACACAGGACCAGAAATTAA
Source organism: Rhinopithecus bieti (assembly GCF_001698545.2). Taxonomy (NCBI): domain Eukaryota; kingdom Metazoa; phylum Chordata; class Mammalia; order Primates; family Cercopithecidae; genus Rhinopithecus; species Rhinopithecus bieti. Next base: position 2,408,293 of record NW_016804379.1, read on the forward strand.
AGCTCTTCAACTCCTCAATGCCCAGGAACTATTATGGAAAATGTGGGCATGTGAGATTGTAAGGGCCGATTTTGAGAGATAAAATAAGTTCAGTTTCTCTATAAATTGATCATTAATGTCAAAGGCACAATGATGCAAGACCAGCATGTGGGCCCCTGTGTCAGACTACCAAGATTTTCTTAAAGCATTAACCGATTCTTTAATAAAAGTTGTAAAAGGTTTATGGAAGCTATATCTTATAATCAATATTAAAATTTTATAGATTGTTTATAAAATTTTGAAAACAAATTAATT
>NW_016804379.1:2410371-2415543 GCF_001698545.2 Rhinopithecus bieti
CTATTGCACTTTTATAAATAAACTAGGTAAACAATTAAAATAAAATAATTAGGTAAAGGTAATGGGTTAAATACTTGTAGACAAATGTCATAACTAAGTTATATTAAATTAAATAATAAATTAAACTTATATAAAATAATAGATATTTCATTTTACTACTTGGGTATTTTTCAATAAAATACTGTTTGGGTATTTTCCAATAAAAGGTATTGTAGGAAAACTTTCTTTTTAAAAAACAAAATGTGTCCTTTATAAAATGGTGAATCATTTTTGTCTAATTCAAAGCTTATTTAAAGGTTTGTATAAAACAAGGTAAATCAGGAAATAAGAGAGATATAAAGAAAGTTATAGAAATAAAGAGGTATTTCTTGGTAAGAAAGCTTAAAGAGAAATAATTTTATGTGAGAAAGAATCTTGTATGATAAATTTAGTCCTAGAATAAAATGACTGGTTGTTTAAGAAACAGACATGTTCAGGACAAACCAGAAAGTCCACACATGTCATGAATGGCCTGTGTAAGTGACAATAAGACAATTTATTTAAAAAAAAAAAAACTTTTATATAATCAAGTTGTCTATAATTAAAGGAAAATTATAATGACCTTTCTAGAGATTGGGCTTGATGTAGAAAAAACACTTATACACTAAAGAATTGACTAGAACAATAAAATTTTATTAAGGGATTGATTTATTCCTATTAAATTATGAGATTTTAATTTATTTTTTAACAACATTTCCTTAAAGGTCTAAAGGAAATGTTTTCTTCCAACATAATATTCTGTGCACTGAAGGTCTTTTCTTTTGCCTTTTGGTAACTTGCCTAATAGATTTTATGTTTCATCAAAATAATTCCTATGCCATTATTATTAAGTTTTGGTTTGCTTAGAAAAAAGCTGAGATAAATTCTTTTAAGGTTATTACATCCATGCATCTTTTGGTATGTGCTTTTAAAGTCCTTGTGACACTGAGTTACAGAGCTTTGACTCCTGGGTCTAAAAAGCAAACCAAGTCCTGGTAAATTTTAAACACTGACAGCAACTACAGCCCCATCTTCAGGCCTGGTAGAAAATGCCAATCAAAATAAACTGCATTTCTGAAACACAGGACCAGAAATTAAAGCTCTTCAACTCCTCAATGCCCAGGAACTATTATGGAAAATGTGGGCATGTGAGATTGTAAGGGCCGATTTTGAGAGATAAAATAAGTTCAGTTTCTCTATAAATTGATCATTAATGTCAAAGGCACAATGATGCAAGACCAGCATGTGGGCCCCTGTGTCAGACTACCAAGATTTTCTTAAAGCATTAACCGATTCTTTAATAAAAGTTGTAAAAGGTTTATGGAAGCTATATCTTATAATCAATATTAAAATTTTATAGATTGTTTATAAAATTTTGAAAAACAAATTAATTTGGCTTCATGCTGTTTTTGTTAGGGCTTATTGTTTGAAAAATTAAATCTCCTCTCAAAGAATGAAAGTTTTCTCCTTTATTGGAAATCCTTGAGTTATCACTTGCTTAAACAAATGACTTATTTTACAATGACATGTGATCCTATTTTGTGATATCAAGTGTTTTAAGCCTTTGATATTTGACAAATTATTCAAAATTAAATTATAAATTATGTCTTTTTCTGAACTAATTAATCCTTTAAAATATTGGTTCCTGAAAGTCCAAAATGACGTATTTGCCTTATTTGGTATACAAATTACACAGAAAGCATTGTCAAATATAAAATGGTATTTGGTTTTCTTTGGGCTGTATTTGTATAAATATGTATTGGCATGTGATCCAAAGCAATGGGAAACTTACAATTCTAATATGACTTAGTGTACTTTGTCAGTAATAATTATAATTGTTATGTTAAATTATTGTGTTCCACAGAGGTAACAAATTTCCTTGTCAATTGTGTCTTTCTATGGTTGCCCTAAGACTTTTTGTCATCAACAGACAATTGTTTGTCTTGTGCTGGCCCTCTTCAGAGGCTGGTTTTATAATTAGCTGTAAAACTCTAATGGGTGCTTTTGAATGCAGGGTTCTCATCACTTTGGAGACTGTGACATCAGGATAGAATAAAAATTTCCAGGACTCATGGAGAGCTGAAATGTTCATGAATATCAAACAGAACAGGAATTAACTGCATGGACTAAACTAATAAAAGACTGAAGTAATTTTTTTGACTTTTTGTTTAAACTGTTGCTGATCCTTTGTTTTGTTTTTCAGTCAAAGAAAGCTTTCTTTTAAGCTATTGACAGTTTTTAACAATTAGGTATACTCCTATGAACAAAATTTGGAGCGTATTTGTTTCTCTCTACCTGATTTCTCCAGGTTTGGAAACTATTTACGAGTATTCTTAACTTATAGCAATATAGTTATTTGCATAAACGTAAGAACAAGCGCATGTGTTCATTTATAACAGGACACAATTGGAGAAATTGGTTATTTTACCAAGGCTTTGACCAGAATGGTGTGCTTTTCTTTAAGGAATCAAACTTTACTTATGGAGCCAATAAAACCCCTTGGGAAAACTGGCCTCATACCTTTGTCTACACAGTCTCTGTACAGGGTTCCTGACCTGTCACGTTCTGACAGGTCCAGAAGCCCCAAGTTATCTTGGAACCTCAAGAGGAGAAGAATTCAACCAACTCATAGGTATTTAATGATACAAATCCATGGATGGGTTTGGCTTTAAAAGAATCTTATCTGAGATTCCATCTATGGAACGAGTTCCCATCAAAGACAACTTTATAAGCCTATGTAAAAAATAATTATTTTTGTGACACTTTATATAAATAATCTGGCCATGTGTAATAAAGCAAATTGGTACTCCCATGATTTGCTTTTGGTAAAATGAAAACTGGAGAAACAAACTTATGTTTCAAAACTACAGTATACCTGTTGTTACATTCTAGTCTTGCCTAATATTTTTTAATATTTATTATATTCAACAGTTTGGACTAAATTCTTACTTTTTCTGGCTACAAGTCTCGAAAATAATGTTTTCAAATTTTTTCTCTTTCTTTTCCTTTCCCTCCCCTTTTTTCCTAACTTGAAATCACTGAAAACTAGGCTGTGCTTTCTTGAAACCTTGTGAACTAAATCTAGACAACTTAAAATTCAGAGGAAAATAACAGCAATCTATTTACATACATAAGCCACTTTCATGTCTGTCTACTGATGAATGGGATCAGAGTAATGTGGCCTATATCAATTTTCCAGGATTATTCCTTTGTTCATTGTTGTTTTTCTCCCTTTCTCCCCATATATTCTCTTCATAGGACATAAGACTTCTCAATCTGCTAAAAATGAGCTTTCCTAATGATATGGAACCTACCCATCTAGGAGTAAATCATCCTAGCCATGAGAGAGCAGATGAAACCTGAGACCAGAGACTCGTTTTCTTCTATGTTTTCTCCAAAAGATTTTAAAAAGAAAAACGGGGAAATGTGAAAGGAAAATAAATGTTAGGGTCCCAAAATTACTAAGTTGAAAGGAAAAGTCAAGCTGGGAACTGCTTAGGGCAAATCTGCCTCCCATTCTATTCAAAGTAATTGCTCTGCTCATCGAGCTAAATGCATATCTGATTGCCTCCTTTGGAGAGGCTAATCAGAAACTCAAAAGAATGCAACCATTTATCTCTCACCTACCCATGACCTAGAAGCCCCATCAATGCTTGAGTTGTGCTGCTTTTCTAGGCAGAACCAATGTACATTTTACATATGTTGATTAAAGTCTCATGTCTCTCTAAAATGTATAAAACCAAATTGTGCCCCAACCCTGCTGGGCACATGTCATCAGGACCACCTGAGGCTGTGTCATGGGTGCATGTCCTCCACCTTGGCAAAATAAAATTTCTAAGTTTACTAACGCCTGTCTCAGATTGGCGGGGGCAGGGGGTAGGTTACATTTTGGTAACTATGGAGGGATTCTGAGTGGAAGTGACCGTGACCTTTGGCAAATCTCCCATTGGTGCTTGGTACCAGTTTGAGCTATCTTTATGGCTCAGATCAGTAGGACAATCGGCTGAGGCCTTGAAGCGCCCCCTCCAGAGAACCTCTGATCTTCCCACATTTGGTCAAGATCTAAAGTTACTTTTGCTGTACAACTCCTTTTCTTTTTTGGAGTTTTACTTGCTTCCAATACAAGGAAGGCAGTTTTTCCTGCTCCTATGATGATGGAAGGCAGGTAACTCCTTTATGGAGTTTGAGCTTGCTTCTAACAGGGAGGATGAATTTGAGTTTTTTCCTGCTTCTAGGACAGTAGTGAGCAGCCTAAGACCCATCCCTAAGGTAAGCAACTGAATTGGTGTTTATCTTGGCTAAAAGTAGATTAACAACCAGCATCTAAGTGAACTGTAAAAGCATCACATGGTCTAACCTCACAATAATTCTCCCTTTTTGGAGACCCAGGATTCAGTGTGGGTACTGCCCAGAGTTCAGAGATCCAGTTAAAAGATACGTAGTCCAAATCTAAATAAAATTGTTCTCCTCATACAATCCTATGATAGATTTCTATAATTTTATGTGTGATTTGGCATTCATCTTTAACTCCCTCTAGCACCACCAGACATTTTCTCTTTGTACCTTGAGATGTAACTTTTGCTATCTGATTTTTCATCTAAGAGTTGTTTCCTTCAATATGCAGATTTAGTACTATTTAACTGCCAGGGTAATGAAACAGCTTATCAAGAGTTTCCAAGCCTAAGATGGAGGTGGGGAGGAAAAGGAGGTCTTAGGAATCTGTTAATATAAGATATAGTTTTATCAGTATGTCTAATATGTCTATTCTATTTATGCATTGTTTACACAATGTTTCACTACTAAAAATATATAAAAGAGTGACTGGGCACAGTGGCTTATGCTTATAATCCCAGGACTTTGGGAGGCCGAGGCAAGCAGATCACAAGGTCAGGAGATCGAGCCCATCCTGGTTAATATGGTGAAACCCCATCTCTACTAAAAAATACAAACAAAAAAAATTAGCTGGGCAGTGTGGCGGGTGTCTTAGTCCCAGCTACTCGGGAGGCTGAGGCAGGAGAATGGCATGAACCCGGGAGGTGGCACTTGCAGTGAGCCAAGATCGCACCACTGCACTCCAGCCTGGGTGACAGAGCAAGAGTCTGTCTCAAAAAAACAAAAACAAAACATATATATATATATATGTATATATATAGA
>NW_016804379.1:2415826-2420651 GCF_001698545.2 Rhinopithecus bieti
AGAGAGAGAGAGAGAGAGAGAGAGAGAGAGAGAGAGAGAGAGAGAGGGCTCTCATTAATTGGGTTAAAGAAAATAAATGGGCTTAAATCAAACACTTTATCAGAAAAAAGGAAAACTAGTCAAATGCTTTTCAAGTTTATGTGACTTAAGTAAAATCTTTAATAAATAAGCTAGCTTTAAAATTATTATAAAGTAAAACTAGAAATATCTTAAGAATTGTCAGCATACATTTTTGTTTGCATTTATTGATCAAGTAATTTCATACTTATTCCTGCCAAATACTATAAGACATCAAAATTTGGTATAGGGGTTATAAAACTATAAACTTAGCCCAGAACAGAATGATTTTGCTTGTGTAATTTTAGTAAGCAAGACACTGATATTGGTTTAATACAAATAGCTACATCTGCAAACTTTCTAAATTAAAACTGAATTGTTTGTCTGGCCTTCCAAGAAACTAGTGTTAGGCAGGAATGTAGACCCAACATGGCAGCGCCACTTGGCGTAGCAGGCCCTTTGTTCGAGCAGGCCCTTTGTTTGAGACTTCCCTTCCTCTTTGAACACACCCTCAGACTTACATATGTCAGAGGTTCCGGCTGGGCAACCACACTCCCCCGTGACCTGCAGCTCACCTGCATTCCACAAGTTCGTAAACAGCAGTTTCAGTTAACAGTTTCCAAAGACCCCTTCCTCGTGACCCTTACTCAACTCCTGCCCTAGTAGTTTCAAGACCCCCCAGGCCCTGTTTGCACAACCAGCTTCCCTACCTCTAAGGCTATAAGAAGCCCCTACCCTCCTCCCTCAGCGCGACTTCCTCGGCCCACACCTTTGGACCGAGGAACCTTGCCCACAAGTCCTAATAAAGGCTATTCTCACTGGCATTTGCTTTGTGTCTTCGTTCCCAGTTCAGCTCCAGCTTCAGTTTACCCTTACAACTAGCAGAATGAGACATGAGAGCCAAATCCCAAGCATGCCAGTTTTAGCTGGCATGATAAGGGAGTTGGTTTGTGCTTTCACCTTTACAAAGAAAGTAACTTTGAAATGACCAATCTGCTTTTTGTTCTGTGTTTCTGCCTTCTTCAACCTTTTCTGCTTATGAAAACAAACGACCTCCTCTCCTCAGCTTGTTGAAATGCTCATTCTATTTTATGGAATAAAGTGCTGCCCAAATTTAGAATCACAAAGGAAGCCAATTAATATTTTAAAACTAAACTTGTGTGAACCCCCAAAATTTGAGACAAGTCTCTGTTAATAAAGAAAGTTTATTTTGCCAAGGTTGAGAATGCATGCTCATGACACAGCCCCAGGAGGTGCTGATGACATGTGCCCAAGGTGGTCAGAGCACAGTTTGGTTTTATAGATTTTTAGGGAGACATGAGACATCAGTCAACATATGTAAGATGTACACTGGTTTGGTCTGGAAAGGCAGGACAACTCACCGAGGGGAGGGGGCTTCCTGATTACAGATAGATGAAAGAGGAATGTTTGCATTCTTTTGAGTTTCTGATTAGCCTCTCCAAAGGAGGCAATCAGATATGCATTTATCTCAGTGAGCAGAGGAGTGACTTTGAATAGAATGGGAGGCAGGTTTGCCCTAAGCAGTTCCCAGCGTGACTTTTCTCATTAGCTTAGTGATTTGGGGGCCTCAACATTTATTTTCCATTCACATTTCCCATTTTTTCTTTTCAAAAATATTTTGGAGAAAACATTATAGAAGAAAATGAGCCTCTGGTCTCAGGTTTCATCTGATCTCTCATGGCTAGGATGGTTTATTCCTAGATGGATACATTCTAATTCATTAGGAAAGCTCATTTTCAGTAGGTTGGGAAGTATTATGTCTTATAAAGAGAAAATAGGGAGAAAAGGGAGAAAGACAAAAACAAACAAATGAACAATCCTGGAAGATTGATGTAGGCCACATTACTCTGAATTCCATATGTCAGTACGCAGGTATGAAAGTGGCTTATGTATGTAAATATGTTGCTGTTGTTTCCCTCTGAAATTTAAGTTGTTTAGATTTAGTTCACAGGGCTTCAAGAAAGCATAGCTTAGTTTTCAGTGACTCCAAATTAGGAAAAATGGGGAAAAAAATTGAAAACATTATTTGAAAATTTATAGCCAAGAAAAATTAGAATTTGGTCCAAACAGTAGAAAATAATAAAATTGAAAAACACTAGGCAAGACTAGAACCTCTAGCAACAGATGTATTATAGTTGTTGAAACATAATATTTCACTGTCCAGTTTCTCATTTGCGTTATTATACTTGGCCAGATTATTTGTATACAGTGCAGCAAGAATAATTCTTTTTACATAGGCTTTTAAATTGTCTTTGATGGAACTTTGTTCCATAGAAGGAATCTCAAATAAGACTTTTTTAAAGCCAAGCCCAGCCATAAATTTGTATCATTAAATACCCATGAGTTGAATGAATTTCTCTCCTTTTGAGGTTCCAAGATAAACTTGGGGCTCCTGGGCCTGTCAGAACGTGACATTCTTCACTTGCCACAGGTCAGGATCTCTGTACAGGGACGGTGTAGGCAAAGGTATGAGGTCAGTTTTTCCAAGGGGTTTTATTGGCTCCATAAGTCAAGTTTGATTCCTTAAAAGAAAGCACACCATTCCAGTCAAAGCCTTGATAAAATAACCAGTTTCTCCAACTGTTTCCTGTTACAAATGAAAATAGATTCTTATTGCACTTATGCAAATAACTGTGTTGTCATAAGTTAAGAACACTCACAAATAGTTTCCAAATTCCAGAGAAATCATATAGTAACAAATGTGCTCAAAATTTTGTTTATAGCAGTATTCTTTACTCAATTATTAAAAGCTGTAAATAGCTTAAAAGAAGTTTTCTTAACTCTTACAAAGGATCAGCAACATTTTAAGCAAAAAGTTAAAAATAGTATTTTAGACGTCTACTAGTTTAGTACATGCAGTTAATCCCTGTTCTGTTGATATTCATGAACATTTCTGCTCTCCATGATTCCTGAAAGTATTTTCTCTATTCTGATGTCACAATCACCAAAGTTGTCAGAAACCTGCATTCAAGAGCACCTGTTAGAGTTTTATAGCTGATTATAAAACCACCTTCTAAGGAGAACAAAAAGAAGACAATTGTTGGTGGATGACAAAAAGTTTTAGGACAGCAGCGGTCAAAGACACAACTGACAAAGAAATTTGTTACCTCTGTGGCACATAATAATTTAACATAACAATTATAATTATTAATAATAACATACACTAAGTCATATCAAAATTTTAGGATTTTCCCAGAATTTTGGAACACATACCAATAACATTTTTAAACAAATGCAGCCCAAAGAAAACCAAATACCACTTTATATTTGGCAATGCTTTCTGTATAGTTTTTATACTGAATAAGCCAACTATGTTAGTTTTGGACTTTAGGGAGTCGATTAATATCTTAAAGGGTTAATTATGTGAGCAAAAGACATATTTTATGATTTGATTTTTGAAAATTAGGGAAATATCAAAGGTTATGACAGGTCCTTGTAAAACAAGTCATTCATTTAACCAAGATGTAACTCAAGGATTTCCCCAAAAAAGGAGATAACCTTCATTCTTTGAGAAAGGAGACCTAATGATGAGCCCTAATAAAAACAGCATGAAGCCAAATTAATTTGTTTTCCAAAATTTTGTAAACAATATATAAAATTTTCATCTTTACCATAAGATACAACTTCTGTAATCCTTTATAACCTTCATTAAGGAAGGTTATATAATGCTTCAAGAAAACCTTGTTGATCTGACACAGGGCCCACATGCTGGTCTTGCATCAGTGTGCCTTTGACATTAAAGATCAATTTATAGAGAAACTGAACTCATTTTATCCTCAAAATCAGCCCTTAAAATCTCAGATGCTCACCTCTTTTGTGATAGTTCCCAGACCTTGAGGAGCTGAAGAGCTTTAATTTTCGGCCCTGTGTTTCAGGAACGCAGTTTATTTTGATTGGCATCTTCTACCAGGCCTGAAGATGGGGCTTTAATTGCTGGCAGTGTTTAAAATTTACCAGGACTTGGTGTGCTTTTTAGCCGAGGAGTCAAAGCCCTGTAACTCAATGTCACAAGGACTTTAAAAACACATACAGGGCCAGGTGCAGTGGCTCACGCCTATAATCCCAGCACTTTGGGAGGCCGAGGTAGGCAGGTACCTGAGATCAGGAATTCAAGAGCAGCCTGGCCAAAATGGTGAAACCCTGTCTCTACTAAAAGTACAAAAAATCAGCTAGGCATGGTGGTGGGCACCTGTAATCCCAGCTACTCAGGAGGCTGAGGCAGGAGAATCGCTTGAACCTGGGAGGCAGAGGTTGCAGTGAGCCGAGATCACACCATTGCACCCCAGCCTGGGCAACAGAAATGAAACTCCATCTCAGAAAAAAAAAGCACATACAGAAAGATGCATGGATATAATAAACTGAATTTGAAAACATTTTAACCTCAGTTTTTCCCTAAGCAAACCAAAACCTAACAATAATATGACAACTTGATCGTATACAAGTTTCTTGGCTTTTTAAAAACAATAAATTATTTTATTATGATTTATACAGACTATTAATGACATGCTAGACTTTCTGGTTTGTTCTGAACATCCCTCTTTCTTAAACAACCAATCAGTTTTCTCCAGGACTAAATTTACCATACAAGATTCTTTCTCATATAAAATTATTTTTCCTTAGCTTTCTTACCAAGACAAATCCTCTTTATTTTTATAAATTTATTTACATTTTAAAAAATTTCCCGATCCCTTTTACCTTGTTTTATTCATGACATTTAAATAAGCTTTGAGTGAGAGACAAACTGTTC
>NW_016804379.1:2421005-2489625 GCF_001698545.2 Rhinopithecus bieti
TGTATATTTTCATCAGTGAAACATTGTACACAACACATAAATACATAGACCTATTTGGTGTACTGATAAATGTACATCTTATAGATTTATAAAAATGCCTTTTTTTCTTAACTTGGACTTTTAGATTCTTAATAACCTGTTTTACATCCTAGGCAGTTGTCAGCTAATAGCCTTAAATTTGCATATTAAAGGAAACAACTCCTTTTTGAAAATCAAGTAGCAAAATTTACTTCATAAGGTAGAGAGAAAAAAGTCTGGTAGTACTAGAGGGAGATTAAAGATGGATGCCAAATGAAATATTAAAATTATAGAAATCTCTCATAGCATTGTATAAAGAGACCAATTTTCTTTAGTTAGGGACTACCCATCTTTTAACTGGATCTCTGAGCTGTGGGCAGAGCCCACACTGAATCCCGGGTCTCCAAAAAGTGAGAATTATTATAAGGTTAGGCCACGTGATGCCTTTAGAGTCCACTTAAAAAATTTTCTTCTTTAAACAATGACATTCCTAAGTGTCTAAACCACACTCTTCCTTAAAAACCCAACCATAACCTCTGTTGCAATAACTATTTTAGTAAAAAAAAACAAAAACAAAAAAAAACAAAAAACAAAAAAAACCAGCTAAAACAATACAGAAGTAAGCAATTTAAGAGCTGAGACTAACTTTTCTGTTTACACTCTTGGAGTTCCATAAGGAAAAACAGGTTCTCCCTTAAAGGGAGGCTGGTGCTTTATCAGTTTTCTTTAAGGAACCCCTGGCTATTATAAACTATTTTAGGTCCCCCATGCAGCAGAGAGTGAGAGACAAAGGAGAGACTGCAGATGTGAATGAAGAAAACAGAACTCAGTCAACTGAGCAGAAAAAACTTTTGCTAAAGAAACAAAGACAAGGTCCAAGGAGAAAAACAAAAACCAAAAAATGAAGGCCTTTTAAATACAAACACACACACATACACACATACACACACACACACACACACACATCTTGAATGTTAGCTTTTAATTAAGCTTTTAACCATTGAGTTTCTTTAAAAAATATTTTCAAATCTCATTACCATATTTCAGCTCAGACAGAGTGCTGCTATTTCAGAAGTACAGCCATTGCTCTTTTAATTTGGCCTGGCTAGCAAAGAGGGGGCCTTGTTATGTACATAAATCCCCTTAGGAGTCCAAATAAAAAAGCTTTCCTCTTTTCTATTTCCTTTTGCTGGCTGTTTTTCTCCCCCACTTTTTTGGCGTGTGTGGGAATTTAGCCACTTCAGAGGCCTTGTCACCTATAATTTGGAACTTTTCTTTGGATTTGATCAAGTCAGATAAGAGTTGATCAAACCCAACGGGAAAAGATTGAAACAGCGAAAACAGAAACAAATGAACAAAAGTGGTTAAGCAAAACAAATGACCACACAACTTATATGATTACTGAGCACTCTAGTCGTAAGGAGAAATTAAGAGCAGCTGGTTGTTAATGTTAACTTTAGCCAAGACAAACCCCAATTCAGTTACTTACCTAGGGATGGGTGTCAGGCTGAAGACTGCTCTTTACCATGCTAGAAGCAGGAAAAAACCCAATTCATCTTCCCTATAGGAAGTGAGCTCAAACTCCATAAAGGAGTTACCTGCCTTCCAGCATTAAGGAAGCAGCTCAAACTTGCCTTCCTTGTTGGAAGCAAGTAAAACTCCAAAGAAAAATTGAGTTGTACAGCAAAATAAACTTTAGATCTCGATCAAATTTTGGGAGATCAGGGATTCTCTGCAGGGGGTGCTCCCAGACCTCAGCAAATTGTTCTATTGGTTTGAGCCATAAAGATAGCTCATGCTGGTACCAAGCACTGATGGGAGATTTGTCAAAAGTCAGGGGAACCTTCACTTAGAACCCCTTCATGGTTACCAAATGTGAACCCCCCAAATTTGAGACAGGTCTCAGTTAATTTAGAAAGTTTATTTTGCCAAGGTTGAGAATGTGTGTTTGTGACACAGTCTCAGGAGGTCCTGACGACATGTGCCCAAGGTGGTCAGAGCAGTTCAGTTTTATACATTTTAGGGAGACATGAGACATCAATCAACATATATAAGATGTATGAATGTCTGAGAGACAGTTTGTTATAATTTCTGTTCTTTTACATTTGGACATAGATGCAGCTGGAAACCATCATTCTCAACAAACGATTGCAAGAACAGAAAACCAAATACCGCATGTTCTCACTCATAGGTGGGAATTGAACAATGAGATCACTTGGACACAGGAAGGGGACCATCACACACCGGGTCCCATTGTGGGGGGCGGGGGGAGAGATAGCATTAGGAGATATACCTAATGTAAATGATGAGTTAATGGGTGCAGCATACCAACATGGCACATGTATACATATGTAACAAACCTGCACGTTGTGCACATGTACCCTAGAACTTAAAGTATAATAATAATAATAAAAAAACACATATATAAGATGAACATGGCTTTGGTATGGAAAGGCAGGACAACTCGAAGCAGAGAGGGGGCTTCCAGGTCACTGGTAGATAAGAGACAAAGGATTGCATTTTTTGAATTTCTGATTAGCCTCTCCAAAGGAGGAAATCAGATATGGATTTATCTCAGTGAGCAGAGGGTTGACTTAGAATAGAATGGGAGGCAGGATTTGTCAAATGCAGCCTTTCAAGCCTCAATGATGCAATGATCATAGGGGATATTTCCCCTTCTACCTTCTCCAATCAGCAGAAAAATATTCTAGGGTAGGGTGGTTTGTCTCTTATTTTCTTATAATAGGGGTCTAGAATAGTGTCAGCACATGGCACACATTTAATAAAAATTTCTGAGTGAATGAATAAATACTTGAATGAACTAATTAATGAGAGTATCAGTGAATTAGTAGACATGGTGGTATATAATATGCAGAAAAATATGCTAAACATAATCTCTATATGAAGCAAATTAGGGAAGAAAACTTTTATAAAGAATTTATATAGACATGAATATTTAGATAAATACTATTTAGAAAGCATGCATAAAACAAACTAATGTTTGGTGTTTATAGTTTTAAAATAGTTTATAACAAATGTTCTATGGTTAATGCATAATTCAGAGATGTAATGAAATGTGAGCCTTATATATACATAACTTTGATTAACAGAGATTTTTTTCATTGCCATTAAACATCTTTTACATGTTGCAAGAAACAATTTTATATTTGTAAACAAAGAGATTGGGTTGAATTTCATAATATTGCTTACACAGATTTTACTGATGGAGTAGATCATATAAAAAGAATCAACTGGAAATTATAAAAGTAAAAAATAAAATATTTGGATTTATGCTTCCACTAATGAAGGATTAACTACAATAATAATAGTGTTTTCACCATAAATAACTACAAAACTTGATAAAATATGTGAAACAATTGTTTTTCAGATATTGAGCTACAGCTCAGTGAGAAAAGAGAAACGGAAGAGGTATATTTGCTGTCACGTACTATGTAAAGGCAGTTTCCAGGCTACAATGATGGAAAGGAGAACCAGAGACAAGGCAGTGGTCTTGCTGAGGTGAGAAAACAGAGATCAGAGTTCAAGGAGGCTGAGACAACCAGAATTTGTGGACAGAAAGTTAAAGAGGAAAGAGCTGAACAGAGAGAGGACTCTAAAGATCTGCTGAAGTGTGTCCTTGAATCTTCATCTGAATATTAATCTGTATATACATGGGATAAAACTCCACGAGGCTGAGGGAGAAAAAAAAAATATGAAAGCAATAAGTCCATAATTCCTGGAGGTCACAATTCAAAGTGGTCCTCAATCCCAATAGTTACAATAGAGGCACCTTGCAATATGTAAGGAATTGGATAGAGTCCCTATATGGGTATTGCCTTAGTAGTGGGGTTAATTTAGCCCTAGGCTAAAGCCTACTACGGATCAGTGCTAATCAAACTTAAAAGTTAGCTTTAAAAGAATTATACAGATTCAAAGTTAGTTTAAAAATAGTTAACAAAAAATAAGATGATAGTAATTTTTCAAATTTAATGAAAGCAACAATCCCATAGCTCAATAAACCCCAAGAAGAAGAAAGGTGAAAGAAATGACATCTAGGTAAATTATGATCAAATTGCTGAAAACCAGCAATAAAAAATTCTTAAAAGTAGTCAGAGAAAAATAACACATTGCATTAAAGAACAAAAACAAAATTGACAGCAGACTGTCCATCGGAAACTATGTAAGTCAGAGAACAATGGAAACATCGCCAGCGGACACACAGAAAAAAAACCAAACTGGAATTTTGTATCTAGTTAAAATAACTTTCAAAAATGAAGATTAAATGAATACTTTATCAGACAAACATAAGCTGAGAGATATTCTCACCAGCAGATCTTTACCATAAATCAAATTTAAAGAAAGTTCTCTGGGAAGATGGGAAATTCTACCAAATGAAAAATTAGATACACAAAAGAAAGAACACCAGAAATGATAAATTTAGAGATTAATATAGAAGATATTTTGTAATTTAAAATATCTTTAAAAGATAATTGATGGTTGAAAGCAAAACTAATAGCAATGTATTGTAAAATATATTGGAGTAAATATATATCAGAGTGAAATGTATAACAAGAACAGCACAAAGGACAGAAGGAGAAAACATGTATTGTGAGTTATATTTATATATCATACATTATTTGAGAGTGAAAAAAATTAAAAATATATTTTATAAACCCTGGAACATCTGCTAAAACAAAACAAAAAAGGTTGAACAAGATGCCAATATGTAAATATTTCTCACATGTTGCCAAAAACAATTTTATATTAGCAAAATGTTTTGGATTATATTTAGTAATAGTGCTTATTAAACAGAAGCTTAAGGGAAAGGAAAAAATTATATCCAAGAATCAAGGATTCACTTTTAGATTTGACTTCTGGTTAGGAAGCAAAGTCAATGACAAAGTTAGGGGCAAAAGACTTTGGAGATTCCACCCATTTCTGAATCCCCACTCTCAGACTAGGCTTTCTCAGCAAGTGCATCATTTTTATATATGGCATATATGTCGTGTGTGTGTGTGTGCATGTGTGCATGTGTATTTGTGTAAACTTTTGTATTGAGCAGGGCCTCTCTTTTGTCCATTGCTCCCTATACAGTGCCTGGTATAGTAGGTATGCAATAGTATTTTATGATTTACTAACTGGAAGTATCAGAACTCTTTGGAGAAGCAGGCAGATTGAGCACCATGAGTTACTCTTTGCATCTAGGTGAAGAAGTATAGATGATACCATCATATGTGGCCTGGTATTTAAAATCCTCAAGTCCCTCTCTGATAAAGGTCCAAAGCTCAGCCTACCTGTGACTCTAAGCTCTAAGTGAGAGAATTTACTTAATAGCTACCAACTTTGACTTTAGATGTGCCTGACCTTGGTTTAGCAAAACAAATTCTGATCTTTCAAGCACCTAACTTATTTTTGTGGAGCCCAACTAAACCCCAGCTTGACAACCGAACCATCATTTATGCACTCTTTTTTTAATTGACAGTTTAATTTGGCCTCTTAAACTGAGCCTAGATCCAAATTAGCCTTATCGTAACTATTCAGCACAAGGAGCCTCTGCTTTATGTATATTATGCTGCAGGCCCTGTGTCAAGCATAAGAGATAGGATATATAGCTCTTACCATCAAGAAACACAAGGTTTACAGCAAAGGGAAATATATAAACAGGTAATTTTTAAATATTGTAAAATGTATTGTAATGGCTGAAAGTAACAACAAAGTGTAATGGTGGCAAAAGCATTGAAATATACAAGCTTATTACAAACACTTAGCATACAAAAAAGTACTTGTGAAAGTTTGGTATCTGCCATTCTGTGTTTCTTGGATGGTATAACAACCCAGTGTTTGCATTCAGGAAAATGGTCCTGGGTACGTATCTCAGCAAAATATGAGGAGTAGTAACATATCATCCCTTTAAATTCCCAGTTCTTTCCCATGTCTGTTGATTTTATCTAAGGTTGTAAAGGGAAGCTGCAAGTCCCAGGCTTTCTTTTCATCATATGCTTCTTGCTTGCCAGCATTTAAAGGAGCAATTCTATCACGTGATTTGACTAACCACTGAATTAGGGAGCAGCAGTCATGTTATGTGAAGGCCTATCAGTTCTGTAGAGACTATAAAATTAATCTAAACAATAAGGTTAAGAATGGGTTGATACCACAAAAAAAGAAAATGTAACTACATGGAATGATAGGTATGTTACTTTGTTTAACTATAGTAATTACTTCACTGTAATACTCAAGATAAGTAGCTCAAGATAAGTATATCAAAACATCATATTGTACACCTTAAATATATACTGTTACAAAAAAAGAATGGGTTGAAAACCCACAGTTTATTGTGTTGTTTGTTATTAGAATGACAACCTCTGAGTTCACTCTAAGTTACATTTTGGGGTCAGGTTCCAGATCATAGATGACTGTTTAGGAGTTACAACAGAGGAAGGTATAAGATGAGATAATTTTATGTAGCTGAAGCCACAATGGACTCATTTTGTGACTCAGTACAGGATTTCTCAACCTTAACAATATTGGCAGTTAAAGCCAGCTGATTCTTTGTTGGTGGAGAAGAGGGCTATTCTCTGCATTGCAGGATATCTGGCAGCATGCCTGGCCTCTACCTTCTTGATGCCAGTAGCATTTGTGAGAACCAAAAATGTCTTCAGACATTTCCAAATGTTCTCTGAGAGGTACAATTTCCCTTGTTTTATAACCGCAAACCGAATATGACATACACATTTTAGTTAAAAGTAAGACAATCTCTTCTTAAGTGACAGGTAGTTGATATCACTGCTTTTGTTTTTGTAATACTTTTGTCTGGAAAACCCTTGGAGGAGATGATATATGTCAAATACTAAGATTTTTTTTCAGAAAGTCACATGGATACAGTAGCGAAGGGAATGATTAGCTCTGCCTAGGAGTGATCCATGAAGAACTTCACAAGAAATGATGTTACCCTTATGAAGTGATTAATACTTTATCATGGGAGTGGAGTAGTTAGAGATGGAGTGGTTCCTGATAAAATAATGCATTTGGCTCCCTCCTCTTCTCTCTCTAACTTCTTGCCTTTCTGCCTTTCACTATGGGGTGACACAGCAAGAAGACCCTTGCCAGACGTGGGCACCTCAATCTTGGACTTTCCAGCCTCCAGAGCTGTGAAAAATAAATTTCTGTCCTTTATAAATTACCTAATCTTGGGTATTCTGTTATAGCAGCACAAAACAGACTAAGACAGATGATTGCCAGGTGGACAAAGGTAAGAGAAGGAATACCAATCTTCATAGAAGAAACAGCACAGGTAAATGAATGGCAACATAGAATAAAATATTTATGGACCTTCAAGTAGTCAATATCACTCTCAGTTTACCAAAGGTAGCTCCTTTCTGTGCCTGTTTTCTCAGTATCTTTACTAATAGTGCCCCCTCCTGCCCCTGTCACACCTCCACACCTGGCTTTTTTTTTTTTTTTTTTGAGGGGGGGTAGAGACAGAGTCCTATTATGATGCCCAGGCTGGTCTTGAACTCCCCGTCTCAAGTGATCCTCCTGCCTTGGCCTCCCAAAGTTCTGGGATTACAGGAGCAGATACTTTTGAATGTAGCTTATTCGACAGCGTTAGATTTCTGTGCAAAGACTGCACTAAAGAAAAGGGGATTGGGCAGCCACTGTGGCTCACGCCTGTGATCCCAGCACTTTGGGAGGCCAACATGGGACAATTGTTTGAGCCCAGCAGTTCAAGACCAGCCTAAGCAATATAGTAAGATCTTGTCTCTACAAAATTTTAGAAATTAGCTAGGGTGTGGTTGTGTGCATCTGTAGTCCCAGCTACTTGGGAGATGGAGGCAGGAAGATTGCTTGAGCCCAGTGTTCAAGGCTGCAGGGAGCTATGATCACACTACTTATAGTTACCCTTCTGTGCCACAGAACACCAGAACCTATGCTTCCTTTCTAATTGTAACTTTGTACCCATTGACCAACCTCTTCTCATTTCTCCATCCTCCCTACCCTCGCTAGTTTCTGGCAGCCACTTCCTATTTACTACTTCTATGAGATCAACTTATTTAGGTTATATTTATGAGTGATGACATGAGATATCTGCTTTTCTGTATCTGACCAATGTTATTTAACATAATGTCCTCCAGGCTCATCCATGTTGTTGTAAATGACAGGATTTCATTCTTTTTCATGGCTTTTATAGGATTTCATTGTGTACATACACCACATTTTCTCTTTTTTTGTTTGTTTTATTTTACTTTAAATTCTGGGATACATGTGCAGAATGTGCAGGTTTGTTACATAGGTATACATGTGCCATGGTGGGTGGCTGTATCTGTCAACCTGTCATCTAAGTTTTAAGCCCTGCATGCATCAGGCATTTGTTCTAATGCTCTGCCTCCCCTTGCCCCACCAACAGGCCCCAGTGTGCGATGTTCCCCTCCCTGTGCCCATGTGTTCTCATTGTTCAGCACCCACTTATGAGTGAGAACATGCAGTGTTTGGTTTTCTGCTGCTGTGTTAGTTTGCTGAGAATGATGGTTTCCAGTGTCATCCATGTCCCTACAAAGAACATGAACTCATTCTTTTTTATTGCTGCATAGTACTTCAAGGTGTATGTGTGCCACATTTTCTTTATCCAGTCTATCATTGATGGGCATCTGGGTTGGACTTACAATAGCAAGTCTTTGCTATTGTAAATAGTGCTGGAATAAATATATGTGTGCATGTGTCATTCTAGTAGAATGATTTATAATCCTTTGAGTATATACCCAGTAATGAGATTTCTGGGTCAAATGGTATTTTTGGTTCTATATCCTTGAGGAATTGCCACACTGTCTTCCACAATGGTAGAAGTAATTTACACTGTCACCAACAGTGTAAAAGCATTCCTATTTCTCCACATCCTCGCCAGCATCTATTGTTTCCAGACTTTTTAATGATCACCATTCTAATTGGTGTGAGATGGTATCTCATTGTGGTTTTGATTTGCATTTCTCTAATGACCAGTGATGATGAGCTTTTTTTCATATGTTTGTTGGCCTCATACATGTCTTCATTTGAGAAGTGTCTGTTCATATCCTTTGCCCACTTTTTGATGGAGTTGTTTTTTTCTTGTACATTTGTTTAAGTTCCTTCTAGATTCTGGATATTAGCCCTTTGTCAGATGGATAAACTGCAAAAATCTTCTCTCATTCTGTAGGTTGTCTGTTCACTCTGATGATAGTTTCATTTGCTGAGCAGAAGCTCTTCAGTTTAATTAGATCTTATTTGTCAATTTTGGCTTTTGTTGCAACTGCTTTTTGTGATTCAGTCATGAAGTCTTTGCCCATGCCTATGTCCTGACTGGTATTGCCTAGGTTTTCTTCTAGGGTTTTATGGTTTTAGGTTTTACATTTAAGTATCTAATCCATCTTGAGTTAATTTTGTATAAGGTGTAAGGAGGGGTTCAGTTTCTGTTTTCTACCT
The DNA here is from genome assembly GCF_001698545.2 of Rhinopithecus bieti. Classification (NCBI taxonomy): domain Eukaryota; kingdom Metazoa; phylum Chordata; class Mammalia; order Primates; family Cercopithecidae; genus Rhinopithecus; species Rhinopithecus bieti. The sequence goes on from NW_016804379.1 coordinate 2,430,477, forward strand.
ATGGCTAACCAGTTTTCTCAGCACCATTTATTAAATAGGGAATCCTTACCCCACTGCTTGTTTTTGTCAAGTTTGTCTAAGATCAGGTGGTTGTAGATGTGTGGTGTTATTTCTGAGGCTTCTGTTTTGTTCCATTAGTCTATATATCTGTTTTGGTACCAGTACCATGCTGTTTTGGTTACTGTAGCCTTGTAGTATAGTTTGGAGTCAGGTAGCATGATGCCTTTTGCTTAGGATGCTATTTTGCTTAGGATTGTCTTGGCTATACAGGCTCTTTTTTGGTTCCATATGNATTTGTCAATTTTGGCTTTTGTTGCAACTGCTTTTTGTGATTCAGTCATGAAGTCTTTGCCCATGCCTATGTCCTGACTGGTATTGCCTAGGTTTTCTTCTAGGGTTTTTATGGTTTTAGGTTTTACATTTAAGTATCTAATCCATCTTGAGTTAATTTTTGTATAAGGTGTAAGGAGGGGTTCAGTTTCTGTTTTCTACCTATGGCTAACCAGTTTTCCCAGCACCATTTATTAAATAGGGAATCCTTACCCCACTGCTTGTTTTTGTCAAGTTTGTCTAAGATCAGGTGGTTGTAGATGTGTGGTGTTATTTCTGAGGCTTCTGTTTTGTTCCATTAGTCTATATATCTGTTTTGGTACCAGTACCATGCTGTTTTGGTTACTGTAGCCTTGTAGTATAGTTTGGAGTCAGGTAGCATGATGCCTTTTGCTTAGGATGCTATTTTGCTTAGGATTGTCTTGGCTATACAGGCTCTTTTTTGGTTCCATATGAAATTTAAAGTAGTTTTTTTCTCTTTCTTTGAAGAAAGTCAGTGGTAGCTTGATAAGAATAGCATTGAATTTATAAATTACTTTGGGTAGTATGGCCATTTTCACAATATTGATTCTTCCTATCCATGAACATGAAATTTTTTTCCATTTGTTTGTGTCCTCTCTTATTTCCTTGAGCAGTGGTTTGTAGGGTTGTTCTCCATTCATTGTTGGACACTTAGTTTGATTCCATATCTTGGGTATTATGAATAACACTGCAATAAACAGGAGTGCAGATATCTCTTTGACATACTGATTTAATTTCCTTTCTCACACTGGTAATAAAGACATACCCACAACTGGGTAATTTATAAAGAAAAAGAGGCTTAATGAACTCACAGTTCCATGTGGCTGGGAATGCCCCATGATCATGGTGGAAGGCAAAAGCCATGTTATTCATGGTGGCAGGCAAGAGAGAAATGGGAACCAAGCAAAAGGGGTTTCCTCTTATAAAACCATCAGATCTCATGAGACTTATTCACTACCACGAGAACAGTATGGGAGAAAACGCACTCCATGACCCAATTATCTACCACCAGGTCCCTCCCACAACCAATGGGAATTATGGGAGCTACAATTCAAGATGAGATTTGGGTGGAGACACAGCCAAACCATATCAGATATATACCCAGTAACAGGATTGCTGGATTGTATGGTCATTCTGTTTTTAATTTTTTGAGGAAACTCCATACTTTTCCCCATAATGGCTGTACTAATTTATATTCACACCAACAGTGTGTAAGGGTTCCCTTCTCTCCACATCCTCACCAATACTTGTTATCTTTTGCTTTTTGATAATAGTCTTTCTAACTGGAGTGAGGTGATATTTCACTGGGTTTTGATTTGTGTTTCTCTGATGATTAGTAATGTTGAACATTTTTTCATATACCTGTTGGTATTTTTTCATATACCATTTGTATGTCTTGTTTGGTGAAATGTCTGTTCCTTGAATATTTCATCCATTTTTTAATAAAATTTTTTGTTATTATATTATTGAGTTATTGGAGTTCCTTATATATTCTGGATATTAACCTACTGTCACATGTATAGTTCAAAAATATTTTTCCCATATGTGGAAATGTGAGATGCCTGCTCCCCATTCACCTTCTGCCATGATTTTAAGCTTCCCAAGCCTTCCCCAGAAGCAGATGCCAGTGTTATGCTTTCTGTACAGCCTGCAGAACCATGAGCTGATTAAACCACTTTTCTTATAAATTACCCAGTCTCAGATCTTTACAACAATGTAAGAATGGCCTGATACAGGGATTTTTGTGGTTTCATACAAACTTTAGGATTTTTTTCTATTTCTGTTAAAAATGTCACTGTTATTTTAATAAGGATTACATTAATTCTATACATCACTTTGGACAGTATGGACATTTTGAAAATGTTAATTTTTCCAGTTCACGAACATGGAACATTTTTCCATGTATTTGTGTCCTCTTCAATTTCTTTCATCAGTATTTTATAGCTTTCAGTATAGAGATCTTTTACCTTCTTGTTGAATTTACTCCTAGAAATCTTGGTGTTTTTTGTAGCTCATGTAAATACAATCCTTTTTTGAATTCTTTTTCAGATAGTTTGCAGTGATTGCTAATGACTTTTGTATATTGATTTTGCATCCTAAAGTTTAACTGAATTTTTTTAGTTCTAACAGGTTTTTTATGGTGAAATATATAGGATTTTCTATATAAGATGATATTGTCTGTAAATAGGGACAATTTGACTTCCTTCTTTTAATGTAAATACTTTTAAAATTTATTTATTTATTTTTGTCTAATTGTTTGGATAGGACTTCCAGTACTATGTTGAACAGAAGGGGTGAAAGTTTGCAGGCATTGTTATCTCATTTAAGATATTAGAAGAAAAGTTTTCAACTTTTCCTTGTTTAGTATGATTTTAGCTATGGATTTATAATATGTGGCTTTCATTGTGTTGAGGTATGTACTTTATATGCCTAATTTATTGAGAGTTTTCATCATACAGGGATGTTAAATTGTGTCAAATGCTTTCTCTGTGTCTATTAAAATGCCATATGGCTTTTGTCCTTCTTTGTGTTTATATGATGCATCACATTTATTAATTTGCATATATTCAACCATTCTTGCATTCCTGGGAGAAATCTCACTTGATCATGGCCTTTTACTGTGCTGTTGAAATGAAATTGCTATTATTTGTTGAAAATTTTTGCATCTATGTTCATCAGATATATTGGCCTGTAGTTTTCTCTTTCTGGTTGTGTCCTTGTCTGGTTTTGGTATCAGTGTAATGTTGGCCTTATATAAGAATGAATTTGGAAATGTTTTCTTTTCTTCAACTTCTTGGAATATTATGAGAAGAATTGTTATTCTTCCTTAAATATTTGGTAGAATTTGGCAGTGAAGCCATCAGGTCCTGGGATTTTCTTGGATGGGAGACTATATTACTGATTCATCTTTCTCATTATTGATCTGTTCAGATCTTCTATTTCTTCATAATTCAATTTTGGTATGTTGTATGTGTCTGAAAATTTATGTGTAACAACTATAAGTACATACACCCAATGATGGAGTACCCAGATATATAAAACAAATATTATTATATCTAAAGGGAGAGACAGACTGTGATATAGTAATAGTAGGAGACTTTAGTATCCTACTTTCAGCAGTGGACAGATCATCCAGACAGAAAAATTAACAAAGAATTATCAGATTCAAACTGCACTCTAGCCCAAATAGATCTAACCAACATTTACAGTAGGTTACATCCAATAGCTGCAAAATACACATTCTTCTCAACTGCACTTGAAACTTCTCCAGGATAAATCATACATTTGGTCACAAAACAAGTCTTAACAAATTTAAGAAGACAGATATATCAAGTATGTTTTCTGATCACAATAGTATAAAACTAGAAATCAGTAACAAGAGGAACTTCAGAAACTTTACGAATATGTGGAAATTGAACAACATGGTCCTGAATAACCAATGGGTCAATGAAGAAATTAAAAGGAAAATTTAAAAATTTCTTGAGACAAAATTGAAACATGATGTTCCAAAACCTATGGTGTACAGCAAATGCAGTTTTAAGAGTCAAATTTATAGAAATGAATGCATACACACACACACACAAAAAGTCAAATAAACAACCTAATGTTGTACCTCAAGGAAGCAGAAAAATAAAACAAACTAAATCCAAAACTACTGAAAGGAAGGAAATAAAATCAGGGCATAAATAAATGAAATAGAGACTTTAAAAAATACAAAACTCAACAAAATTGAGTATGATTTTTTGAAAAGATAGAGAAAAAACCCCATCAAACCTTTAGCTACCCTAAGAAAAAGAGAGAAGACTCAAATACATACAATTAGAGATGAAAAAGAAAACATTACAACTAATAACGCCCAGAAATACAAAGGATCATGAGAGAGTATTATGAACAATTATATGCCAACAAATTGGATAATATAGAAGGAATGGATAAATTCCAGAATCTGCATTATTTTTTTGCAACAAGAGTGTTGTTTTTTACTTTAATTTTTAATATTTTATGGATACATAGTAGGTATATATATTTATGGATTACATGAGATTTTATGATACAGACATGTAATACATAATAATCACATAAACATAAATGGAGTATTCATCACCTCAAGCATTTATCCTTTTTTTAAAAACTTTCATTTTAAGTTTAGGGGTACATGTATAGGTTTGTTACTTAGGTAAACTTGTGTCATGGGGGTTTGTTGTACAGATTACTTCATCACCCAGGTATTAAGCCTAGTATCCATTAGTTATTTTCCCTGACCCTCTCCCTCCTCCTGTCCTCTAACCTCCAATAGGATCCAGTGTTTGTTGTTCCCTCCTGTGTGCCCATATGTTCTCATTGTTCAGCTCCCACTTATAAGTGAGAACAGGCAGTATTTGATTTTCTGTTCCCGTGTTAGTTTGCCAACGATAAGGGTCTTTAGCACCATCCATGTCCCTACAAAGAATATGATCTCATTCTTTTTTATGGCAGCATAGTATTCCATGATGCATATATAACACATTTTCTTTATTTAATCTCTCATTGATGGACATTTAGGTTTATTTCACGTCTTTGCTATTGTGCATAGTACTGCAGTGAACATACATGTGCATGTGTCTTCATGGTAGAATGATTTATATTCCTCTGGGTATATACCCAGTAATGGGATTGCTGGATTGAATGGCATTTCTTTCTTTAGGTCTTTGAGGAATCACCACACTGTCTTCCACAATGGTTGAACTAATTTACACTCTTACCAACAGTGTGTAAGTGTTTCTTTTGCTCTACAACCTCACCAGGATCTGTCATGTTTTGACTTTTTAGTAATAGTCACATAATCTGTATTTCAACAAAATTTCCAATATTAAAGTGTTAGGAACACTCCCTTTATTGCATTTTTCAGCAAGAGACCTATGGAGACCATCAGTGAACAGTAAGGGAAAGTAGTTCTGACTAATCTGGATGCCTCTTTATGTCCCTCCTTTCTGTCCTTTCCATTCCACTCAGGAGAGAAACTTGGTTGGAGGTTTTGTTGGTTCTTAGGATATTGGGGCACCAAACCTCCTTGCTGCCGAGGTGCCTCAGGGATGGCAAGTAAAGCGTAGGTCCTTCATGCCAGGAAGAGGGATAAGCAAACAGGTGTGTCTGGGTGGAGTAGGTTCAGGTTCCGAACTCAGGTGTCCCAACCAGAAAAACAGTAAGAGAATTGTTGGAACAGGAGCTGGTGTGGGTTGTTGAGCTGAAATCTCTCCTTTTTAAAGTGTTAGCACTCTCAGAACTTCTTTATCATCTCCTGGCACACAGGACAATCTTCCTCCCACCTGTGTCACATTATGATCTTGTCAGTGTCTATTATTTTCTTCTCTCCTTTTCTTCTCTCAACCCAACTGGAATTCTCCTTGGCTATTTCTCTCAGCCAACCCAAGGCTAATATGAGTTGTCTGCATATATATTTTTAATCATCTTGATGTGCTCCTTGGTACTGCTCCGGCTTAAAGTGCACTGGCTGTTCCCTCTGTCTGGAATGCTCTTTCAATGATGTGGGCGTAGCTGACTCTTTGACTTCTCAGTAAGGCCCACACTGACCACACTATTTAAAATTGCAACTCATGCCTGGTGACCTTCATCCTCTGTAGCAGCTTGCTCTACATTTTCCTCTCTGTAGTATTTATTATCTTCTAACATGCTATATGATGTACTTACCTGTTATGTTTGTTACTTATTATTTGACTTCCCTTGCCAGACATTGACAATGTTCTCTGCCTATGTTGTTCACAAATGTATCCATAAAGAATAGTGCTTTGCTATGGGTAAATTCTCAATAAATATTTGTTGAAATTGAATTGAAGTGAGTTGAATTGAATTGAGTTGAACTGAATTGGATTTTATTGAATGAAAAGACTGTCACTCTCACATTTTACTTACAGGCACATCCAAAAACTTATATTTTCTACTGGATCATTTCCATCAGTAGACAAACATGCTTTTATTTCTCTTATCAAAAACAAAAAGCTAAATACATTTGTGGACCTCCATTGTCTTCTTATCAACTTACCTCCCAATTTCTCTGCTCCTGTTTTAGCGAAACTCCTTGAAAGAACTGTTGGTGCTCATAGTTGTCTCTAATTCTTCTCTCCTTCTCTCACCATTGTGTTCAGTAGGCTTTTGTTCTCCTTTGTCCACATAAATGACTCTTGTCAAGAGCATCAAGAACATCCTCACTGCTAAGTCTACACCCAGATCCCAGCCATCATCTTTTTTTTTTTTTCTTTTTTTTTTCATGTCAGCAGTGTTTGTCTCACACCATTGGTCAATGGTTCCTCTTGGCATACTTTCTTCGCACACTTCCAGGACACCACACTTTCCTGACTCTCCTACCTCCTTGTCTGCTTCTTCTCACTCTCCTTGGTTCTGCATTTCCCAGTCTCTAAATGTTGGAGAGCCCCACTGCTAAGCCCTTTGGCCTTCTTCTCACCCCTTGGTGATAGTAACCAGTCTTAAACCAGGCTTTAAGATCTTTCCTATGCTGATGACATCTACACTTATAACGCTCGTCCAGTTCTCTGCCATGAATTACAAAGTGTATATGGATTTATAGGCTAGACCTTTAAATGTGTTATTTCAAACTTGATATGTCAAAACGGAGCTCCTGATCTTCCCTCCCAAAGGAGGAACTCTCTCCAGTCTCACTTCATAAGAAGTCCATCCTAACAGCTGCTCAAGCCAAAGCCTTGGAATTATCCTTAACTCCTGTTTTTCTCTCATATCTCACATCCAGTCTATCAGCAAATCTTTCCAGCTGTTCCACAAATATGTGGCATCTGACCACTTCTTAACCCCCACTGCCACCACCTTGCCAGAGCCCCATCTTCTCTCTCCTGAATTAGCACAACAGTCTCATTACTGGGCTTATTGCTTTCACCCTTTGTGAGGGACTAAGTGGCTAAGTTGGCTGGACTTCCTGGGTCAATAGGAACTTCCCTAAGGGGACTTTCCCCTAAGCCAAAATAAGTCATAGCTGCAAGCTAAGGAATTGAAACATCAACCAATCAAAGGGGACTTTCCTTAAACCAAAATGAGTCACAGCTGCAAGCTAAGGGATTGAAACTTCAACCAATCATACAGGGAGTTTAAGCTCTAGCTGCAGCCTGACGTTTTTAACCAATCAGGCCTGCCAACCCACAAGCAGATTAAAAATAAGCTAATTATATAGGACAGAAAAGAAAAGAGGAGGGGTCATAAGGGGACATAAGCATAAGACACCCAAGCCAAAAACCGGCAACCCTTCCAGGTCCCCTTCCACCAGGCGGAAGCTTTACTATTGCTTTCATTTTACTTTCGCTTTCGCTCTAATAAAACTTGCCACTGCACACTCTTTGGGTCCATGGGCTTCTCTAATTGAACTGTAACACTCGCCACTGTGGTCCATGGCTTCATTCCTTGAAGCCCGTGAGACCACGAACCCTTCGATCGATAAAAGACCTTCCATTGGGAGAAGACTTCTTGCCTTATTATTTCCACCTATAATCTCTTCAAAACATAGCAGTCAGAGTTATCTGCTGAACTCACAAGTCACTCATCTGCTCAAAGCCTTCCAGTGGCTTCTCATCTCACAGAGTAAGTCAGGCTGCTTACAGTGGCCCACAAGGAGCTTCACAGTTTAACTGGCTCTCTCTCTCGCTCTCTCTCTCTCTCTCTCTCTCTCTCTCTCAATGACCTCACCCTTCACTTCTTCCCCTTGCATGCCCTGAACTCCTGGCTGTGCCTCAGACATGCCAGGCACACTCCTGACTCAGAGCTTTTGCCCTTTCTTTTCCCTGGACCTAGGCATCCTTCTGCTAAATATTGCCAAGGCACCCTCTCTACCTTCAAGTATTTGCTGTTTCTCAAATGCCACTTTCTGAGTCCCTTTCTGGCCCCCTGCTCTTCCTCTCTCTTATTACCACTTTTTCTTTCCCATGTCACATTCTCTTCTAACTATATAATTATTTATTTTACTTTATTGTAAACCTCTTTTGCCAGAATCTGTAAGCTCCAGAAACACAAGGGCTTTTGTTGATTTTGTGTATTTCCCTATTCTTAGATCCTAGAACAGGGCCTGGCACATGATGTAGGCTCAATAAATATTAGTGGTATAGATGAAATTATTAATTCTATGGGCCTTCATCCTTCATTGAGAAACAGTGGTTACAGGGAGGGAAGGGGGAAAGAATTGGCTTAAGACCTAAATGATTTACATTTACTCCTTTCAAATGTAGACAACTGCTGGCCATCTGAATGTTCTTGGACAAATCTCTTCATCTTTCTGGGCCTCAGTTTTCGTATGTGTATAAATAATGGGTTGAACTAAGTAATCTCCATAAACATTCTTACTTTAGCATTCTTTAATTCTCTAAACCTCTTGTCCCTACACTGTCTCTGGAATTTACTCTCTATCTCTCTGCCTTTTAAATGTTCTTTATCCATTCATCAATTCTATAAGCAATAATTGAGCATATTCAATGGGCCAATCCCTGGCCTGAGCCCTGAGGATATATGGTTGAATAAGGTAAGAATTTCCACTGGGGAGAAGGTAAGTGAAGAAAGGCAGCTCATATACTTCAACAGGGTGGTCACTCTTGTCTTATGGAGGCCAGAGCCTTGAGTGTATGTTGGGTGCTGGTGGGAGATGGTGGGGAGGGTGGAAGAGGATGGGGCTGGGCTTCACTCATGGCTGCATAATGCACAGGAAATCCAGAAGTTGACTCCCTATAATAAAGAAGGATATTGATTTTAGCAGTTTTCTGGTATCTGAGTTCTGGTTTTGTGGATGTAGTATTTGTAGTAGTGGCAAAACACTAGCCCCATCTCTGCTAAAAAGGCATGCAGAGAAGATGAGGCTTCTACAAAAGGCTTAGCTCACTACAGTTGGGGTCAACCTGTCTTTCTGGCTTGATGCCTACCCGAGTGAACAAGCAAAAAAGATTGCTGGTTGAAGCACTCTCTACCCTGCTCACCCAGGGGTCACCTTAGGACAGCGTCTGCCTGATGTTTGGAGAATTTCCCAGGAAGCTGAGTTGAGGCAAGGGGAGGACATGAGAATTGGAAGACAACAAATTAAACATTGCCCATCCCTTCTGAAACATACAAAGCCTTTGGAACACCCTCCATTTGCAGAAGATTATTTCTGTAATGATATATGTATATATTTAAGAGCCTGAGTCAGTCAGTTATCTGCCTTCACAGACCTATCTTGCTGCATAAACAGATTTCCATTTCCCGATGCTGTCGCTAAATGGCAAATAGTAAAACACTGGGAGAAGGTGGCTGACATTGCTCTTTTGTGTATCTAGAAAGCCCAGTGTGATCTGATGCATCTTCTGGGGCAAACACAGATGCGTGTGAGAAGAGAAGTGGAGAAGGGCTTAGCGTGCGTGGGAGTGGACCATCGCCTCTCACTCCAGATCCTGGAGCTGCTTTCTGCTTTCCTTTCTTTTTTTGCCAATGATGCAGCCAAAACTGCCTGCATTGTTGTCACTTCAGATTTTGGACTCTTGTGGGGATGTTCTAACATACTCCAGTCCTTGCTTTTGTGGCTTTTCCCTCAGTCATCCAGTCAACAACCCTTTACTGTGGGCCTAGTATAGGCTGTTCTCCAGGCATTGCTAGAGGAACAAAGATTAACCTGGCACCATCCAAACCTAACAAACTCAATGCTCTAGTTGGGAGACAAACATTAAGCAATAATTACAATGCAGTATGTTATAGGCAGTAACAGAAATACATTTAAGAAATGGAAGTGTCAATTTCAAGAGAGGCAGGAACAGAGAAGATTCTCAAAACAGATGTTATCTGAGCTAGGTTTCTAAGAATCAACAGAAATTTGTCACATGGATAAGAGGCAGAACAACTGAGGAATCTGCACATGCACAGGCACAGAAGTGAGCAGCAGTAGACCCATGTGCAGGGAACCACAGGTCCTTAAAGCATTCTTGGAGTGCAGCGCAAAAGCCAGGGTGCTGAGAGAGGACAGGTTCCCATGGGCTTGATGGTGAAGGTGGTATTTGTCATAAGGAAGACTTTTCTTACTGACATGAAACATCACTGGAGGCTTTCAAACAAGACAGTGCCATGGTCAGATTGGGGTTTTGGAAATATCACCCTATAAATAGTGGAGAAAAGATCAAAGCAGGAAAAGTGATCAGAATGAAAGAGGGTAAGTGACAGTGAAGGTAAGGGCCTGCAAAGTTGGAAGCGGCAGACAACACTGGCATTTAGGAGGCAGAGATACAGAGCTCAGGTACTGCTGGAGTGCCTGGTTGTGGAAGAAAGGGAGAGAATGATGCGACAAGCTGGCTGGCAGGCTCTGATTTGGTGGCTGACTCAGTGATGACCCCTCCAACCTCCAGGCCTCTGTTTGGACACATGTGACAACAGTGGCCACCCTGTTGGAGCGTATGAACTGCCTTTCTTCACTCACATTCCTCTCTCCCGTTCTCAAGGCAGGGGTCTTATTCAACAAGTGTCTTGCCCTGTGTTTGACTTACAGAATATGCTCAACTATTGCTTTTAGAATTGATGAATGAATAAAGGAAGTCTAAAAGGGAGAGAGAGAGTAAAACCTGGAGACAGTGCAGGGACATGAAGTTTAGAGAATTAAAGAATGTTAAAGTAAAAACATTCATGGGGATTATTTAGTTCAATCTGGTAATTATACAGATGAAGAAACCGAGACCCAGAGCACTAAAATATTTGTCCAACGTCACATGCCTGAGATAACAAGACAGAGTAATGGGCAAGTTGGGGATGAAGAGATGATGAATTCAGTTTGGATACCATTACATTTGTGATGCTTGTGGTGGTAAATGCAGATTCTCATATCCAATGTGCTGTTGGAATGTGGTGTTCAAGAGAAAGGTCAAGTCTAGACATACAAATTTGGGATATAGATCATACTAAGACCATACCTCATGAGAATAGGTGGAGTCAGGAGCCAGGAGGGCCACAGGGGGAGCTCTAGTAATCTCAGAGATGGCGTAGCATGGTAGGAAGCAGCATACCAAATTGATTGGCCATCCTGTGCTTCAGTTTCTCCAATCTGTTTTCTGAGGTTGTCATGTGTTACATAAAATGAATGAATATTTGTAAGACCTTGTAGCAGTGCCTGGCATGAACTAAGCTCTAAGTAAGTATGAAAATGAATATATAAACACCAACATTTGATGGTGGACAGAGAAAAAAGACTCAGAAAATCAGTAAACTAGGCATGACAAGAATGGTAGGAGGAAATCAGGCAACTGTGGGAACACCAATGACCAAGGAAGAGAGAGTGTAAAGAAGGCAGGAGCAATTATGTGGCAGATGCTAAAGAAGACTAAAATCAGAACGTGCCTATTGGCTTTGGCAGTTGAAAGTTCATTGGTGATTTTAGAGCCTCCTTGGTGGGTGCTCAGGGGGAAGAGGGGTGGGCTGAAAAGTGAGTTAGGGGCAAGAAGTGGGAGGGCTGATGTGGGCAGTTGGCTCAGGGTAAGGCTGGGCAGAGTGGAGGAACCCTGAGCTGTTGAACTCCATTCTAGTGAAGCTCTGCAACACGTCTCACCTACAACACAGGCTGAGTCTCTCCTCATCTCAGAGTCGTCATCTGTAAAATGAAGGCAAACTTGACCTCCACATTCCTATCAGCTATGATGGCTGAATCCTTTTCTTTTCTTGTGACTAATGTATGATGGTGATCAAATTCTTTTTCACTTGTAAATGTGCCTGAGTCAGCTAGTGGCATTCTTTTTAAAATCTTGTTTTGAGTTTATGGAAATAGATGCTATGAGGGCTGGTTTATTTTTTAATTTATGTAGTGTTTTTAACGTACAGTTTTGCATTTGATCCTTAGGCATGCACGTTATTGGTATTGTCACCTTATTTATGAAGGCGACTTCAAAGAATAGGGTAGTTTTTCTCAAAGTCACAAGAAAAGTAACCCAATAATTGAAGCCAGGACTTCTGGCAGGCAAATCCTATGCCTGAGAGCTGCTGGGAATACCTGGGGTAGGTGGCACAAAACTACTTAAGACTGGGCCTTTAAAGAACATTGTTTTGTTTATGAAAATGCCTTTCAGCATAAAATGTCTTCAACATATTTATCAAAATACGAAGTTTTTCTGCCCCATCCCATAAGATTTCTCATTTGGAGAAAAAAACTTTTAAAATGAATATTTTGGTTTCTCCTGCAGTGATAGGGTGTTTAACAATATGATCATTTATATTTTATTAGATTTATGTGGCTTCGTATTCACCTAGACAATTTCAAAGCACTTTTGCATGCATTATGCATCTGATTCTCCTCGCCACTCTTTGAGAATGGTAAAACAGGAATGACTAGTTTCATTTTAGTCATTTAGTAAGAATCTGGTGTTAGAAAGATGATGTGACCAATGCAGGGTCTCTCAGAATTGCTCAGGAACACCATTTAGACACTGAGTTTCCTCATCTCGAAGCTGGAAATAATTCCAAGCTTGGGGAATCATTGTGCCACTGCCAATCAGATAGGGTCAGTAGGTCCCGAGTCTATAACTGACACTCGTAAATTAGTGAGCATTAGGAGAAAAAAGTGCCCCACCTCTCTGTATAGTCCTCATCTTTATTGTCAGGCTGTTGGTGGTGGTGTCACGAAACTTAAGGGAAAATTGAAAATGATGCATAAGATGGAAGAGAAAGAGAAAGGAAGGAACAGGATAAGGAAAAGAGAAGAAACCTTAGCAGTAGTTAAACATTTCACAAATGGTGGCTTTGGCTGTTTCCAATGTTTGTGTAAAGTTCTGACTTCATCGTTCTATAAGTGTTTTATGGAATAATATTTAAAAAGCCCTTTGAGTGCCTTTGAAAACAGTGTTAGATAAATATAAAATACTGGGTGCATAAAAGTGGAAGACAACCTCAGATATATAGTCTATGTGTGAAAAGAAATAAAATTGCTTTAATTCATCAAAAAATAATCACCGTAAAGTTATAAAGTGAAGAAAGCAGAGTTTTCTTTTTTTTTCCCCTTGGCTGAGTAACCAGCCTGGTTTTCATAAGGATTAATGTGGTATAAACATGTTTATCACTAATAAAAGAGTCTATAGAAATACTGCTGCTCTTCTTCAGCATGAGGATGAAACACTGCTAATTTCATCTCAGCAAGAACAATTCATCTGTCTTGGGGGCACAAACTTGTATAGTAAGTCAAAAAATTCTATGACCAAGTAGTTTATTTTATCAGGGTGTCAGGTTTAGAGTGTGACCTGATTTAATCTCAGAAAGATATCTTTTTGGATGTGGTTCCAGAATATTCTGGGTATTATCTTTTAAACTAGCACCATAATTTCAAAGGATGACAAAATAAAGAGAAAACCATGAATATATTTTCTTAATTTCATTAGTACTAAAATTCTTGCACTAATTTCAAGAAAAGGGTAAGTTTGACTGTAAAATGCCTCACTATGAAACTGAAAGAAAACATTTATTTATTTTTTTAGCCCAAGAAAATACTTTTGAAAAAGAAAAAACACTATATGTACAAAGATAATTACAGCTGCATTGTTTGTAATAGAAAAAAAATGAACAGTTAGTAAGTAGTTGAATATTAATATGGTAGGCTGTTTCATAACTATTAAAATTATAAATATGCTATCCATGAAAAATCTGGGGAAATGTTTATAATACAATGTTTTGAAAAGTGTACAACAAAGCGAAGTGTGTTATATGCTATTATCATGTCCATGTAAAAACTGTATATCTATATGGACAAAGTGTGGATGGGAACATGAAGAAACAGAAACCATTGGTTGTATCAGTATATCAGTCAGGATAAGCTAGGTTATGCTGCGGTAACAAACAATGCCTATATATCAGTGACTCACAACAAAAGCTCATGCTACCCGATCAGACTCTGCTCATTGTAATCATTTTGGCACCCAGGCTGAAGAAGGTTCCATCTTTACACATCCTGCCTCAATTGTCTCAGTGTTGGTAGAGGAAAGATACAGTTGGTACTATATCTAAAAGATTCTACATAGAAGTGAAATATGTCACTTCTACTTACATTTGGCCAAAGCAAGTCACATTGGCATGTCAACTCCAAAGGGGGCAGGGAAGCTAAATCCTACTTTGTGATCAGAAAGAGAACCAGATAGATTTGAATGACACTAATAAGCTCAATAAGACTGATAAAATTACAGATGCTTTTTAAAATCTGTTATAATGTTAAAATACATTTTTATTATTATTACCTCAGATTCTACTTGTGAGCCAGAAATTGGGACTTGATGATGTATATGATACTAATCTTTCAAAGAAAGGCTTTTAACTAAAAATTCTTTAACATGCATATTCTTTTATTCAAATAGTTTAAATGGATCAAGATGATAAACATTTTCACTTTAGGAAACACAGTTTGAGTGAAAAATATTTCTGGCTTCATTCATTGTAATATGCAATTTGTAAATTACATTAAGAAAACAACTTGCAAGAAGGCATTCTGTTATAAATATTTATAAATATAGTTAGAAAAACACATATTTTGCCTATGTACAATAGAACAATTTGCTGGCTTCAGCAAGCAATCAGCAATAAAGGAAAAACATGTCACACTGGTAGGGTTTTAAATATTTCACTTAGTAAGCTCCTGAAAAACATCAGTTGAGCATGAATGGGAGACAGTGTGATGTACAGCAAAGGACACTGGCTTTGGCATCAGGTAGGTTCAAATGTTGAACCACATTTATTAATTACACTACCTGGGGCAATCAGGCTAACTTCTTCCACACAGTTCTCAGCACATAGTAAGCACTCATATTTGTTTCATAAGTGAATTTCTTCTTTGTTTCTATCATTTCTGCATTATGAAAAAAGTTTTCTCTTGGCTTGTAAGATAGTCAAATTGTACCCAAATATAAAAACCAAGGGCAGAGTAAGTGTCTGCAATAAGGAGTTTTCTTTTCTTTTTTTTTTTTTTTTTTTTTTTTTTTTTTTTTTCAGCATTCCTGAAAACTGCCTTCCTGACATTAGAAGTTATATCTAAAATCTGACTTATGGATTTGACCACACACCCCTAAGCCCATAAATTCAGTAATTGCCTGTGGTGAAGGACCCTACTTTTCCCTGTGGCCTCTATTCTCTGGACCGTGTCAGCCATCCTCTCCATGGAGGACAGGACTGTGTTCAGTCCTACGAAGGCAAACACAGGATAAGGAAAGGTTTAGGAAAGGCCAAAGAGTATAGTTCCCGGAAAGTAAAAGCGTGGGAGTGTGGGTTCTGAGCTTCTCCAAAGCCGATTGAAAGGACCTAAGAGAAGAGTTCTAGAAAGAAAATGAAGACCTGACTTTTTTCTTTCCCTGTTAATATAAATGGGAGTTTTATTCCTATATTTTAAACAGAATTCTGAGAATGGCATGTTTTCCTTCTCTGGCTCCTCAATTACTGTCTGCTCCATGAAACAAATAAAAGAAAAGAATCAAGGAGAAATCTCATCTCCAAAAGAATTTTAGTACAAGTTCTAAATGGAACCCAGGGCCCTGGAGTGATGCTGATGCTGGCAGCTGATTCTGGATGATCCTGGTTTTGTGCTGTGTGGAGAGCCCAGAAAGTGTGTACCAGGATGGGAGAGTCTCTCAGTTTCATAAAAATTGTTATAAATTGAGGAATCCACCCTTGATAACGATTTTTTTAGGCCTTTCAAGCCTTCTAATTCAAAAATAAAATTGTTAAAAAAGGGAAATCTGTCCCTGTTATTGCCTTTAACTAAATAAATTTATCTGGATAATAAAATTATTTTAAATGAAGTTAGTGAACAGTAATTTTGGTTGTAATTGACCCATTCTTTCATTTAAACTGACTCAATTTTAATACTCCTTTGGTTCAAGGAGGCTAGCAGTAGCAAAAAGGAAACCATAAGAATTCATTCCTTTTAACTGTGTTACCTGTTAACACTCAGGTGGCCCAGAGATTTTGGAGTTTCCTTGTTGGCATTACAGCTCCCACTGGCTGCATTAGCCAACAACAGCCAAAGTCACTTTTTCCCACATGAAGTGGGAATATGTAATTGTATAGCAATGTCTGGTTATCAGTGATATTCATGGAATCTTCAAAGAAAGGAAATGAGAAGGTGTGTTATTTGGCAAAGATGACACCAACATTCTCCACAGTGCTACAGTCTTAAAAAGTGGCAGCTATTTCCATGAATTCTTTCACATTGGGTTTGATCATTATCCTGCCAGAAATGGATGTTTTGGGAAGTTTGTCGCTGATGCTCATTGAGAGTTTAGAAATCTTCAAAACTGGGAAAGATGACTCATATTAGTATTTGCCTCACTTTATTTACTTATCCACTTATTCA
Source organism: Rhinopithecus bieti (assembly GCF_001698545.2). NCBI lineage: Eukaryota > Metazoa > Chordata > Mammalia > Primates > Cercopithecidae > Rhinopithecus > Rhinopithecus bieti. Next base: position 2,447,161 of record NW_016804379.1, read on the forward strand.
TTCTGGAAAATGTTATCGCATACTCTTTTTCCCCCCTTCTGTTTCTACAGATGAGTTTAAAAATGGTCTCTAGGATAAAGATTCGGACTCCAGGGTTCTCCTTTTCCTCCTCCCTTTCTCTTCCTTCACTCTCCCTATATAAGGTTGATCTCATACTAAGAAAAGTAAAAAGCTAGGAAGGCAAAGCTCTGGTCTTCCACTGGAAACGTTTTCACCTGTCTTTCTACTGTAGGGCCTTAAACACAGCCTGTCTACACTAGCACAAGACAGAGGCACGTATAAAAGCTAACTCTGGGGACCCATTCTGAGCTCGGATCTAGCATTTATCACAGCAAGTCCTGGTTCTCTTTGTTCTGAGATATTTAGCTGAATTTCACACAGTGGTGATGATTTGTACACAATCATATAGCGTATAGCAAAGCCTCATTTGTCTGGCACTATCATATCATCAGGATGTTGAGGAAACTTATGTTTATACGGTTAAGAAAATACTTCTTTTACTTTTACTTTCTTTACTCTTTCACTTTGTGTTTTGATTAAAATATTTCTAAAATTGATTAAGCTGTTTTCTTGTTTCTTAAACAGTGTGCAATGAACATAACTTAACCTTTTTTATTGCTCCTTCTGATCATCAAGCACCTTAATTACTGCTCAAATGCTATAATGCAGTTTTAATGTCTCCTCCCCGTGTTGTTCATTATTAAGGCTCTTGTCACTGAATCTGCAGCCAGCAGTATTTCCCTTCTCACTTGTGGTTCTGGCCTGACAAACCAGACAACCCATGGTTAGAATCGTCTGTAAAATAAAGGCCAATAAATACTGAGTGGTCCTCTTCAACACTGTCTCATTGGTGAAGTACATGAATCATAATACATGTAAAACTGTTTTATAAGAACTTTCTAAGTTCTTATAATCACATCAACTGAGACAAAGTAGATGCATCCTAAAGGGTATCATGAATACCTTTTTGGAGGCTTTGGAACATAGTTTGCATCTCTGAATTTTTTTTAATATTGAACTTTTTATTAAAAAATTTTTAATTGACATGTAATAGTTACCTAATTTATGGGGTACATAGTAATGTTTGATATATACAAGGTACAGTAATTAGATTAGGGTAATTAGCATATCCATTGTCTCAAACATTTGTCATTTCTTTGTGTCAGACACGTTCAATATACTCCTTGTAGCTATTTGAGACTATACGTTATTGTTAACGATAGTCATCCAACAGTGCTATGGAACATTAGAAATGATTACTCCTACCTAGCTGCAATTTTGTATCCTTTAAGAAATCTCTCCCTATTCCCTCACTCCTCTACCCTTCCAGCCTCTAGTAGCTGCCATTCTGCTTTTTATTTCTATGAGGTCATATGAGAGATGAGATTATATCTCACTCATCTATGAGTGAGAACATGTAGTGTTTAATATTCCATTCCTGTTTTTATTTCATTTAATGTCCTTCAGTTTCATCCATGTTGCCATGAATGACAAGATTTCATTCTTTTTTGAGGTCGAATAGTATTACATTGTGTATATATGCCCCATTTTCTTTCTTCGTTCATCTGTTGTTAGACACTGGGGTTGATTCCATATCTTGGCTATTGTGAATAGTGCTGCAATAAGTGTGGGGTGCAGTTGTCTCTTTGGCATACTGATTCACATTTATTTGAATAAATGCCAACTGGAGGGATTGCTATATCATATAATAGTTCTATTTGTAGTATTTGAGGAGCTTCCATTACTGTTGTTCATAGTGGCTGTACTAGTTTACATTTCCACCAATGGCATATAAGACTTCTCTTTTCTCTGCATCCTCATAACATTTGTTAATTTGGTTTTATTTTTTCATAATAGCCATTTTAACTGGGGTGAGATGATATCTCACTGTGGTTTTGATTTGCATAATCCTGATGACTAGTGATGTTGAACATTTTTTCATATATTTGTTGGCTGTTTGTGTGTCTTCTTTTGAGAAATGTCTGTTCAGAGCATTTGTCCATAGTATAATCGGATTATTTGCTTTTTTGCTATTGATGTTTGAATTCCTTGTAACTAATTTTAATATTATTTCTTCCAGTTCATGAACATAATATGTTTTCTTTTTTTTCATATCTTCTTTAATTTCTTTCATCAGTGTTTTATAGTGTTTTTTTGTAGAAATCTTTTACTTTCTTGATTAATTTTATTCCTAAGAATTTTTTGGTAGGTAGTTATTGTAAATCCAATTGATTTCTTGATTTACTTTTAGCTAGTTTGTTGTTCATGTGTAGAAATCCTACTTATTTTAATTCTGCAACCTTACTGAATTCATTTTAAGAGTTTTTTGGTAGAATCTTTAGGTTTTAAGAATTTTACATCCTCCTTTCCAATTTGGATGTCCTTTCTTTCTTTCTCTCTCTTTTTTTTTTTTTTTTTTAGACAGTCTCACTCTGTTGCCAGGCTGGAGTACAGTAGTAACACCGTCTCGGCTTACTGCAACCTCTGCCTCCTGGGTTCAAGTGATCCACTTGCCTCAACCTCCCGAGTAGCTGGGACTACCGGTGCGTGCCACCAAGTCCAGCTAATTTTTGTATTTTTAGTAGAGATGGGGTTTCATCATGTTGGCCATGATGGTCTTGATCTCTTGACTTCGGGATCTGCCCACCTCAGTCTCCCAAAGTGCTGGGATTACAGGCATAAGCCACCATACCCAGTCTGGTGCCATTTCTTTCTTTATCTTGTCTTATTACACTAGCTAGAGCTTCCAGTACTATGTTAAATAGTAGTGGTGAAAGTAGGCATTCTTGTCTTGCCTCAGATTATAGAGGAAAAGCTTTCAGCTTTTCTTTCCACTTTTCCCCATTGAATACGATGTTAGCTGTGGATCTGTCAGTTTGTGGTCTTTATTGTGTGAGGTTCTTTCTTTGTATACCTAATTGCTGGATTTTCATTATAAAAATATATTGAATCTCATCAAATGCTTTTTCTGCATCTATTGAGATGATTAAATGACTTGTCTTTCATGTTGTTAATGTGATACATTATTTTCATAGATTTGTGTATGTTGAATCAACCTTGCATCCCTGGGATAAATCTCACTTGGTCATGGTGTATTATAAAGTGTTGTTGGATTTGATTAGCTAGTATTTTGTTTAGAATTTTTGCATCTATGTTTATCGAGGATATTAACCTGTAGTTTTTATTCTGTTGTTGTGTCTTTGTCTGGTTTTGGTATCAGGCTAATGCTGGCCTTGTAGAATGAGTTTTAAAACATACTCTTTTCTTAAATGTTCTGGAATAGTTTGAGAATTGGTATTATTTCTCCTTTAAAATTTCGTAGAATTTAGCAGTGAAGCCATCTGGTCTTAGACATTTTTTTTTGTTGGGATACTTTTTATTACTGATTCAATCTTATTACTAATTATTATTCTGTTCAGCCTTTCTATTTCTTCTTGGTTCAATCTTAGTAGGTTATATCTGCCTAGGAATTTATCCATTTCCTCTGAGTTTTCAAATTTATTGGCATATAGTTGTTCATAATTGTCTCTAATAATCATTTTTATTTCTGTCACACCAGTTGGGACAATTCCTTTTTCATTTCTGATTTTGTGTCTGCTTTCTTTTTTTCTTTCTTTTTTTTTTTTTTTTTGAGACGGAGTCTCGCTCTGTCGCCCGGGCTGGAGTGCAGTGGCCAGATCTCAGCTCACTGCAAGCTCTGCCTCCCGGGTTTACGCCATTCTCCTGCCTCAGCCTCCGGAGTAGCTGGGACTACAGGCGCCCGCCACCTCGCCCGGCTAGATTTTTGTATTTTTTTAGTAGAGACGGGGTTTCACCGTGTTAGCCAGGATGGTCTCGATCTCCTGACCTCGTGATCCGCCCGTCTCGGCCTCCTAAAGTGCTGGGATTACAGGCTTGAGCCACCGCGCCCGGCCTGCTTTCTTTTTTTCTTAGTCTAGCTACTGGTTTTCAATCTTTTCATTTTTTAAAAAAACCAACTTTTGCTTTGTTAATTATTTCTTTTTTGTCTCAATTTCATTTTTTTTACTCTGATCTTTATTATTTATTTTCTTCTACCAATTTTGTATGTTCTTTGTTCTTGTTTTTCAGTTCCTTCAGATGTATTGTTAGGTTGGTTGTTTAAAATAATTCTGTTATTTTTAATGTGAGGATGTATTGTTATAAACTTGCCTCTTAGTAGCACTTTTGCTGTGTTGCATAGGTTTTGGTATGTTGTGTTTCTATTTTAATTTGTTTCAAAAAAATTAATTTCTTTCTTAATTTCTTCCTTTACCCACTGGTCATTCAAGAGGATGCTGTTTACTTTCCATGTGTTTATATAATTCCAAATGTTTCTCTTGTTATTGATTTCTAGTTATTCCATTACAATCAGATGAGATACTTGATATAATTTTAAGTAAAAAAATTTTTAAGATGTATTTTGTGTTTTAACATAGAGTCAATCCTGAAAAATGTTCCATGTGCTGATTAAAAGAATGTGTATTCTGCAGCTGTTGGATGAAATGGTCTGTCAACGTCTGTTAGGCCCCTTGTCTACAGGGTAGTTTAAATTCAATGTTTTTTATTGATTTTCTGTTTAGATGCTCTGTTCAATGCTGAGAATGGTGTTGAAATTCCCAACTATTATTATATTAGGATCTATCTCTCCTTTTAGATCTAACAATATTTGCTTTATATACCTGTGTGATCTGGTGTTGGGTGCAATTATATTTACAATTGTTGTATCCCCTTGCTAAATTTGATCCCTTTATTATTATATAATATCATTCTTTGTCTCTTTTTATAAAAGCTTTTGAGTTGCAGTCTGTTTTATCTGATATAAATATAGCTTCTCCTGCTCACTTTGTTTTCCATTTCCACAGATTATCTCCCTCCACCCCTTTACTTTTAGTCTATGTGTGTCTATAGGTGAGAAAAGTTTCTTGTCAGCAGCATATTTTTGGGTCTTTTAAAAAAATTCAGCCAGCCAGTTCACATTTTCAAGAAATTTAATCTGTTTACATTCCAGGTAATTATTGATAGGTTAGAACTTACTCCTGTCTTTTTATTGATTGTTTTCTGGGTGCTTTATATATTCTTTGTTCTTTACTTTTTTAGTAGTATTTATTTTGAAATGTGGTGGGTTTTGTAACGACAATAATTTATTTATTTCTCTTTCTTCTGTGTGTACCAGCTTTACCACTGAGTTTTACAGTTTAACATGTTTTCATGATGGGGGCTGTTGTCTTTTCACTTCCTGATGGAAGATTCCACTGAATACTAGATTGATCTAGTAGTGATAAGTGACCTTACTTTCTTAGTTTTTGTTTGTCTGAGACTTTATTTCTCCTCATTTCTGAGGAATAGGTTTGCTGGGTATAATATTATTTGCTAACAGGTTTTTTTTTGTCTTCAGTACTTTGAATATATCATCCCATTCTCTCCTGGCCTATAAGGTTTCTGCTGAGAAATCTGCTTTTAGTCTAATGAGGATTCCCTTATATGTGACTTGACACTTTTCTCTTGCTGTTTTTATAATTTTTTCTTGGTCTTTTGACAATTTGACTGTATTTTACCTTGCACAGAACTTGTTTGGGTTGAACCTATTTGGGGATATTTGAGCTTCCTAAATCTGAATGTCCATTTCTCTCCCAAGACTCAGAAAGTTTTCGTCTATTTCATTAAATATGTTTTCTAAACATTTTCCCTTCTCTTCCCCTTCTAGAATCCCCTTAATGTGAATATTTGTTCACTTAATGGTGTTCCATAAACCCTATAGGTATTCTTCACTCTATGTTTTTTGTCTGCCAAAGTTATTTTTAAAAACTTATCTTGAAGTTCAGATAGTCTTTCTTCTGGTTGGTCTAGTGTGTTGTTGAAGTTATTGATTGTATTTTTTACTTCATTAATTGAATTTTTCAGCTCTTAAGATTTCTGTTTGATTCTTTTTTTATCTCTATCTCTTTGTTGATTGTTTTCCTGATTTCATTCAATCATCTATCTGTATCTCTTGTGTCTCATTGAGTTTCCTTAAGATTATTATTTTACATTACTTTTCTGTCATTTCATATTTCCTTATGATTTGGGTCTAGAGAATTTTTGTGTTCCTTTGGAGGTGTTATTTTCCTTGCTTTTCCATGTTTGATGTGTTTCTACGTCGATTTCTCTGTATCTGGTGGAAGAGTCACCCCTTCCAATTTTATGGCATAAACTTCATAGGGAAACACTTATTCATATGGCTGGGTCTTGGTGTGTCAGCTGGGTGGAGTGTATTGGTTTTGGTTCTAAATTGATACAGTAATGTAGTCTCCATGCAGTGTCTTCAGTTCTAATCTACACTAATGATGTTTGTGAATGTATCAATGTCCTAGAAAGTTTGAGGTGGAAGTGATGTGGCTTTGCCAGGGATGGACTTGCCAAGCTGTTTCTCAAGCTAGGAATGCATGTTTGCACAAAATGAGTCAGCCAACTCTGGGTCTAGCTCACTGGGGTTGGAGCTACAGGGCTATAACTGTGGCCAGGGTTATGAGAATGTGACTGTAGTGCTGGCTTGGAGGTGTGTTCACCTGGAGTGGGACTACTTGGATATTTTTGTGGCTCAGAGTGTGGGTGCATGGCTGTTAGGCCTGTCTAGGGTTGTGTCTGCCATGGGTGAGTCCACAAGGTTGTTTCTCAGTTCCTGACCATGAGTGCAAGGCTACAGAACAGGCCTGGGGTGACAGTCCTCTGAGGCAAGGCCCACAAACCTGCTTTCTCAGGCCTGGCGCACTGGCCACATGACTGCTTGGCAGCCCCAAGGGCACTGCTTCTACTGGAGCAGATCTGTTGACTATTCTCAGGCCCGTGCCATGGGCTGTTGGCGCTACTGAGCAGGCCTGGAGGCCATGTCTTCTGGGTGTGAGATGTTTCTCAAGCCCTAGACAAAGGTGCCTGGCTGTCTGGTCAGCCCAGGGGCATGTCAGCTGCTCAGCACCTCAGTGGCTCTTCTGCTTGAGGGAGGGCATGCAGTAGTTTGGCCAGCTCAATAGAGGGTTCTCCCTAGGTGAGTCTGCCAGACAACTTCCCTGTCTGGAAGTGTAGGTGAGCAGGGCACACTCCAGTAGTGACTCTGGTCTTAAGATGGCTCTATGGTTCCACAGCTTGGCTCACCGGTGGTGGGTGGAAGTGTGGAGTGATACCTTGTGCTCCTGGTCCTGGGCAATGCATCTGTGTGAATTCCTGACAGCTTCCAAAACTGGGCTCTGGGGTTGTGAGGACTATGGGTTTCTACTATTATAAGCACTGCAGGTGTTTGTGGTGGCAGTGAGGGCTGGTGGGGTTTTTTGATTACCTTTTCTCCACAAGGGGATGTCCCTCCTGATTCTGAGCTGGTCCAGGTGAGGAAGACAAGGCTATAGAGGATGGGCACCTCTACATTGCCCTCCTGGCCTTCCAATCACCACAGACGCCCCTCCCCCAACCCTGCTACACTGCACTCCATTGCTCTCCCTTTAACACTCCGGTCGAATCTTAGCTGTTTATTTGTTGCCTTGTTCTTTTTTGTGGAGGTTGTGGGGATGAGCACCAGGCATCTCTAGTCAGCCATCTTGTTGACATCACTCTTTTCTGAATCTTGAATTTAATTTATTCTCTGCCCAGTTATTCAACATAGATGCCATCAAGGTCTTCTTGATGATATTAAAGCAAACAAAAAGGACTATGTCTATGGGATAGCCCTCATCTCACTCATGGTTCAATATCCAGGTCTCCTGTCTGGTCCTAAGAAACACGTGCAATAAAATAAGAGTATATTCAAAGTGGGGTGCTGGGGGTAGCTGTAAGGCAGGAGAAAGAACATAGAAGTTTTCTATTTGGTAAAAACAAGCATATCACTGTTCAAAGATTGTACAGAGCTGGAAAATATGCATAAGCCAGAATTTCTGTCCATCTCTGTATCTTCATCACCTCCTCCTGTTGCTGGCTTTTTGCAGCATGCCCTGAGCCTTGTTGCTGATTTGGAAATCCTATGAAGTCATTAGCCTGTGAACTGGCAGAAGACATGAAGAAGAGGAACTTCAACTCTTCCATAAACTTTAGTGTGTGCTCCTCTTTTTAAATGACTTGGAGGCCAGGCGCGGTGGCTCACGCCTGTAATCCCAACACTTTGGGAGGCTGAGGCGGGTGGATCACGATGTTAGGAGATCGAGACCATCCTGGCTAACACGGTGAAACCCCGTCTCTACTAAAAATACAAAAAAATGAGCCAGGCGTGGTGGCGGGCACCTGTAGTCCCAGCTACTCGGGAGGCTGAGGCAGGAGAATGGCGTGAACCCGGGAGGCGGAGCTTGCAGTGAGTGGAGATCTCACTACTGCACTCCAGTCTTGGCAACAGAGAGACTCTGTCTCAGAAAAAAAAAAAAAGAAAAAAGACTTGGAAAATTAACACTTGACAATCTTTGGTGGTGTGACTATGTACTTCTCCTGCTAATCTATAGGCTTCACAAGATCAGGTACTTTGTCCTTGACCTATCGAATCCCCAGCCGTGCCTGGTGCTCCTGGGCTCGCTCACCTTCTTGATCTTCCAAACTCTGCTAGTCTTCAGTCCTTAATTAGCATAACCATTTCCAAGTTCAGGATCCTAAATGTTAAATCTTGCAGAGGGCTGGGATCAGCTTCCCTCACTTTTATTTCTCAATTCAATCTCTAGTATCCTCATCCAATTTCTGGCTTAAACAATTTGCTTCTATATGAATGAATCTTAAATAAATATCTCCACACAACCATTTAAATTAATTCCTGTGCATATCCTTTGTCAAGTCAGTGATCATTGCTTACATATGTAAAAAGAAAAAAAAAGTAGATTACTTCTTTTATTCTTAGGTTGAAATGTAAGCAGATCTTATAGGAAGGAGACGTCGATTTTAGTACTAGCCTTTTAAGTAATTTCCTGCCTTCCTTTACACTAGCTATTAATATCTTGGACCCTCAGTTTTCTTGGCTGTAAAATAGGGCAGTTGAACTAAATAATTTCTTCAGCAATGCCAAGTTTTAAGATGCTATAATATTTTATTGATTACAGGAATTTAACTTCATTTAATTGGCTCAAAGAACTACTATCAGAATTTCTCCAAAATAATATTAAATTTTATTTGTCCTATTATTTTTCAGACTTTTTTTGCTCTTTACATTGGATATTTTTAGTGATAAAATATTTTACACATGCAAAAAAGCAAAGAGAATCATACAACAGACACTTGTATCATGTATGATAATGTACCTGGCACACAGTAGGTGAATAATAAGTACTCTTGAAATGAAAGAATGATCTGGACCATCGTCAGAGGTAACTACAGTTGCTGTAAAATAGCTGTGATTTTCCCAGAATGGCCAGCAGAGGGCGGACTGGCACATTGACAAAACTGACCCTTGATTTAGGTAAATTACCTCGGTGCCTTAGCTCCCCTGGTACAACTCAATTATTGTGAAATTGCTTAGCACATATCCAACAGCTGATCTATGTACCCCTTGTTAACCATACTAAATGAACACAACTACATGTTCACAAATTGTTCAGAGACTTCAAAGTCAATGCATTGTCAAATAACAGTTTGGAAAATTTGCAGTACTTAAACCACCTATCTAGATCACTCTAAATCTCCCTAAATCTTCTTTGTCAGTTGTAGTTATATTTCTAAACCTTGTCATTAGGAGTAGCAAAGTGATGGTCTGAATTAATTATCGAAGTTGCTGAATATTTTGTTTCACTAGTTAAATATTGTAATTTCTCTCTCTTGATCTGTTAACAGAATATATATAACCCCCCCCCTCAACACACACACGCATATCCATTCTTTTTGCCTAGAGGAAGCCACTGTTAACAGTTTCTTGAATCTTTTTTGAAATTTCATATGCACATATAACCATAGATATATAGGGTTTTTTAAACCATAAATGGGATCACAAATGCATGCAGTCCTATAATGTAATTTTTAAAAATAAGCATGTAATCACCTACAATATAACTGTGTTAACTAGTAGCGATCTTGGCAGAGAGCAAAAGTCCTGAATGTTTCTGGTCTGATTACTAGGAATCCATTTGGCCCAGCCAACACACTCAATCCTTTGTTGTCTCTTGTGTATAGATACGTGTTTTCGGTGGGAAGTCATAAAAATAACCCCTGAATCTTGGTTATCCTCTACTTTGTGCCTCTGCATATGCAGGTGGAGGATTACCACAACAACCAGATGCAGCTGTAAGAAAATAGGCTTGCTTTGTAGTGTGGCTGAGCACCACAGCCAGATCAAAGCCAGAATTTCCAGTGTCAATCATGAGGATTCTCTTTCCCATAAATCCCTCTAAATTGTACATTTCTTGCTGAGGAAATATTTGCCTTTGAATTTCTCAATCTCTATTTAAGGAAAATAAATGGAAAACAATGGTTTAGATTCAGGAAATGCAAGGGTTACTTTAGCTTTTGCATGGCATTTGTACAGTCTAATAGTAAACCCACTTTATTACTAGAATTTATATATAGTACCATGTTCAACTTCTTTTACACTGGTCCTTCTGTGTCAGGGATCCATAATCCGTGGGCCATGGACTGGTACTGGTCTGTGGCCTGTTAGGAACTGGGCCGCACAGCAGGAGGTGAGTAGTGGACTAGCAAGCAAAGCTTCATCTGTATTTACAGCCACTGCCCATTGCTTGAATTACTGCCTGAGCTTTACCTCCTGTCAGATCAGTGGTGGCATTGGATTCTCATAGGAGTGCAAATGCTATTGTAAACTGCGCATGTGAAGGATCTAGGTTGCGTGTTCCTTATGAGAATCTAATATCTAATGATCTGTTACTTTCTCCTATCCCTTGAGATGGGACCATCTAGTTGCAGGAAAACAAGCTCAGGGCTCCCACTGATTCTACATGATGGTGAATTGTACAATCATTTCATTATATATTACCATGTAATAATAATAGAAATAAAGTACACAATAAATGTAATGCATTTGAATCTTCCCAAAATCATCCCCACCCCACCCCACTCTGTGGAAAAATTGTCTTCCACAAAACTGGTCCCTGGTGCCAAAAAGGTTGGAGAGAACTGCTCTGTGTTACACCAACATTAACTGATACTAACAGAAATCTTATTTACCACAGTAAACACATGAAGTTATTTTATATACATTTTCACAGAGCAAGTTCATTTTGGTAATACCCAAATCCATATAGCGTGCTATGTTTCTTCTATGATTATCATCATGGACTCTCAAAATTGGAAAATTAGTCCATCTGGTCCAATTTTACATTATATATTAACAGAACCTTGCTATGCACAAGTCTCTGCTAATAGATACCTCTGTTGAAAACTATTAATCACAGACCAGCAGTAGCAGCAGCAGCAGCAGCACCAGGGAACTCAGGCAAAGGCAAATTAAATTCAGAGTACCCACTTCACACACATTGAATTGGAATTTTGAGGAGTTGGAACTAACAATCTGATTTAACAAGGACTTTGGATGATTCTTGTCATACTAAAGTTTGAGAACCATTGCTCTATAAACTCCTCATTTATGATCACTAGTTTCTGCTTAAATACTTCCTTAATTAGGAAATCTACTGCTTTACAAGGCAGACCATTGCATTTTAGAACATCACTTCTTGTTGGAAAATCCCTTCTTATTTAGATCCAAGTCTACCTTCCTGGAGCCTCTATGTACTACTTGTTTTGCTCAACAAGAACACAAACAGTGTTGACTCCATCTTCTATGTGATGGTGAGTTGTGGTCAAACACAGCTATCCTGCTCCTCTTCCTCCCTCCATGAGTGTCCTCCTCCCCCAATGAATGTCCTTCTCAGGATAAATAACTTTAGTGGCTTTTAAACGTTCACCAAGCTGCATTTATCTCTTTCATATTCTTATTGTTCTCCTTTAATGATGTTCTGCTTTGTCACCATTCCTTGGAAGTGAAACACTTCAAAGAGCACAATAAAAAAATAAATAAATAAATTTTAAATAAATTTAAAATGAGAACAAAAGATAATCCTTTAAGTGTGGTCTGACAACAGAGGGTAAAACAAATAGATACCTCTGTTAAAAAGTAAATGCTATTATTGATTTGGGATTGGACATTCTGATTATAACAGGCTTTTTCCTTTATAAAACTGAAATATCTACAGAAGTCAGGTTTTCTTCTAAAAGGAGTTATTTATTTGGGTTAGTGACTTATTGTTTGACATTTTCAAGATAATTTTAAATTCGTTTTACTTAACCACAAACCATTATAAAGGAGAGGCATTTCCTTTGCTTTGCATAAATTATCCCTCCACCATTAGGATTCCCCAAGATAGGAAAGTTACATACCTGGGAAAAACCGTGGTGGTAAATGAGGGTCAGTCTGATGAACACTGCAGCCCATGACTGTGCCAAAGACAGATGACCTTTGCTTCCCCTCAGCCTCACCACAATGTTTCATTGGCCAGTGCAAGAGAAACCAGGATGCTTCCTCATACTGCACATCTTTATCTGAGAACCAAAGGACAAATATGGGTGTCACATGCCAGATCCTTCTACCTCCTTCTGAAACCAGAGGACTGGACTGGGACCAACAGAGATCATGCTGTTTGGTCCACAGATTTCAGGAAAAGTGAATTCTGAGGAATCATTTTTTTTAGATCTTCCTCTGTGTAAAATTCTTGCACAATTTTCACAAAAATTGTGAACTTTAAATGAGATTGTAAATCTCACCAAAGATTTTACACATAGGAAGATCTAAAACAATGATTATTATTTTTTTCCTTTATAGCTGATGCTTGACTGTTTTCCCTTGGAAATATAGCTTATGAAGCAGATATATATGCCAGTACACCTTTGATTTTAAGTCTTTCAAACAGAAGACCATATGGATAAATTGACACATGAGAGATGGATAAATGTATGGACACATACATGTTCAACAGTTGTTGTTTTAGAGATTATGCCACAGAGTCATCAAATGCTGTCTAACACTAAACTAGATTTTCCTGTGAGTTGGTAAGCAACCTGTTGTGGGAAGTAATCAAGCAGGGACTAGATGTCCATCTATCAGAAAAAATCAATTGCTAGAGAGATATGGCATAGCCTTTCCAAATTTAAGTTTCCATGAGTGTAGAGAAATAAGGATAATGGCTGTTAATGGTTAGTATTTACCTTAGGAAAGCCACCAGTCTAACTATTCTATCTGCACTAACTCATTTAATATAGAAAGAGATGCTTCCGAAAAGGGAATTTTAACAATAGTCTGACTTTCTGCAAAGAAAATGCCAAGTGACAGTTATATTGTTGATATACGCACATATTCACAAAAGACCACTATATAGGGAATAAGCTTTTGCAAATAAACACAGTATTGCCTCCAAATCAGTGACTTATTGTTAAACTTCCCAATTTCTTTCACCCTTAGCACTTTGCCTTCTATAGAACTCCTATATCTCCTGCCTTCATTTAGTTGCCCAGTAGGAAGGTTGGACCAAAGTGTTTTCTTAGACCTCCAAACTAAAAGCCCTTTGCAGCCAAGAGTGGAGGAAAATAAATACATTTAGAAGAGAATTAAATCAATGCCAGCCTAGGAGGGTCAGCAGACCTGACAAAAGTTTTCCTTTCAGCTTACTTTCAAATATGACCTTCAGGAGGCTAGAGACTTGTGAGGGTTTGGGTGTTTAGTAATTTATATTGGCTTGTTCCCAAGCCCTGCCTTCCCTTAGTGATGTCCTAGACAGAGCACTCTGCAAATTCCTCACACAGTCCTCCCTTTCTCTATGTAAGGTAGACTTTAATCTGATCTGGAGTTCACTTACATCAAATGCATTTTGCCATTTCTGTAGGATTTAATGGCACCAAAATTCTTCCCAAAACATGTTGATCCCCTACTCCATTGCTACTTCCTTCAGGAAGCAAGGGAAAGAGAGATTTGCTGAATGTCCACTCTGTCACTGATGACTAGGTTAGGTGTTCTCATATAGATCACCTATGAAGAACTGATGACTAATCTCTTTTTATAGATTAGGAAGCCGTGGCTCAGAGAGATTAGAGAGTTGTCCAAAGGGAGGATTCCAGCTGCAACTGTAGCCTTCTGCTCCAGGGCCCTCTCCCTGCCTCATGGTGCCCCATCGACACCTAGCCCATGCCCACAGCACCTCCAAGACACCTGGTTCAGCATTCAGCACCCTCTGCCTTGTACTGTAATAATCTGTGCCCACGTCTTCTCTCCTTTACTGTCTTCTCTCCGAGGACCAGGAGTGGGTTGTGTTTATCCTTCTATCCCCCATAAGGAGCACAGTTTCTGGCTCACAGTGGGTTCTTGTTTTACAGTTGTTGGATTGCAGGTTCGAAGTGCACTGGCATTCCATCAAAAGAGCATTAGGACTTACTTGGAATCTCCAGAGACTCTCAATGTGGTCACATTGTTCTAAGCAGGTGAGCTCCAGCCCTTCATCCCAGCAGCACTTAATGGCCTCAGACCACAGACCCCAGTAACAATCATTGCTACTCTCTCTTCCACATTCCCCTTCATTATCTGGAGGAACAAAGACCATCGTAAGTGCTGAAAATCCAAGTACATGAGGATGAATGACCACTCAATTAAAAAACCTCTATGTCAGCAAAGATTTCTAACTTTTTTTTTTCAGGAATAATTAAATGTCCTAAAATTGGGTTGGCTCCTGACTTTCACAATCTTTCCTTGGTGGAAAAAGTGATGATTCAGCCCCACTTGATTCCAAAGTCATCACTAACCTGGGAAGGGAGAATGTGTGCTGGAATAAATTTTAGGACATTGATTTTTTAAATCTCTCCTTTACCATTGTTCACGTGGGTTATAGGCTCTCTAAGTATTGCATCAGGGAAGGATAAGACTGGGCAGGAGAGCAGGAACCCTCACAAGTTCCCATCTTCCAGTTATTCTTGTTCCCAGAAGTCTCTAGGTCAGATGGAGGAAAGGGATTACAGGAAGAAACAGAGAAGTTGCAAATAAGCAGCAGGAAGAGAGGGGTTTCCTTTACACACACCCTATCTACCTGCCTCCTGAACCAAGCCCGTGTCTTTAGGCTCTGCTCTGCCCAGTCTTGCCTTCCTCTTCCACCACCATTTTTAAGGAAAGCTATTCTGTGCTTTGACTCTGAACTTGCTCATATTGCCTCTATTTTTGAAAATGTACATAGATAAATCCCCAAAGGAATCATATTTGTTCAATGCTTAGCTGTCTTCCTTGCATTTTACCAAGCTTTTACTTTCAGTGTGGTCCTTAGAAAAAGTAGATAGAGCCAATATTACTGCAACCCCACTTTCCTGACAGCTCACTGAAGAACAGTCACTTGTTCAGAGAATGCAAGTACCAAATAGTGAAGCTAGGCCAAGTACACGGGCTGTTTGTTACATGCTTGGCATGTAACTAGAAGCACTTCCGGTAACTTGTTGCCATATTTCAAGGTACCCACCCACCCATGCTTCCTTCTGGGGAATTCCTGTCCAGATCCCCTAGTGTCCTAAGCAGCTGTGCTCTGGCCAGTGCGTTTTTTTTCCCAGCTCTTGTCTCAGCTGAGTGCTGGTGGTGAGCTCCTGATATGGTTTGGCTGTGTCCCTACCCAAATCTCATCGTGAATTCCCACATGTTGTGGGAGGAACTCGGTGGGAGGTAATTGAATCATGCGGGCAGATCTTTCCCTGTACAAGCTGTCTCTTTGCCTGCTGCCATCCATGTGAGATATGCCTTTCACCTTCCACCATGATTGTGAGGCCTTCCCAGCCATATGGAACCGTAAGTCCAATAAACCTCTTTCTTTTGTAAATTGCCCAGTCTCAGGTATGTCTTTATCAACAGTGCAAAAATGGACTAATACAGTAAATTGGTACCAGTACAGTGGGGTGCTGCTGAAAAGATACCCAAAAATGTGGAAGCGACTTTGGAACTAAGTAACAGGCAGAGGTTGGAACATTTGGAGGGCTCAGAAGAAGACAAAAAATGTAGGAAAGTTTCAAACTCCCTAGAGACTTGTTGAATGGCTTTGACCAAAATGCTGATAATGATATAGACAATGAAATCCAGGCTGAGGTGGTCTCAGATGGAGATGAAGAACTTGTTGGGAACTGGAGTAAAGGTGACTCTTGCTGTTTTAGCAAAGAGACTAGCAGCGTTTTGTCCCTGCCCTAGAGATTTGTGGAACTTGGAACTTGAGAGAGATGATTTGGGGTATCTGGCAGAAGAAATTTCTAAGCAGCGAAGCATTCAAGAAGTGACTTGGGTGTTGTTAAAAGCACTCAGTTTTAAAAGAGAAACAGAGTATAAAAGTTGGGAAAATTTGCAGCCTGACGCTGCCATAGAAAAAAATATCCCATTTTCTGAGGAGAAATTCAAGCCAGCTGCAGAAATTTGCATAAGTAGCAAGGAGCCGAATGTTAATTACCAAGACAATGAGGAAAATGTCCCCAGCGCATGTCAGAGGGCTTCATGGTATCTCCTCCCATCACAGGCTCGGAGGCCTAGGAGGAAAATATAGTTTTGTCTGCAGCCTGGCCCAGGCTACCCATGCTGTGTGCAGCCTAGGGACTTTGTACCCTGCTTCCCAGCCACTCCATCCATGGATGAAAGGGGATAACATGGAGCTCAAGCCGTGGCTTCAGAGGGGTCAAGCCCCAAACCTCGGCAGCTTCCACATGGTATTGAGCCTGCGGGTGCACAGAAGTCAAGAATTGAGATTTGGGAACCTCAGTGTATGGAAATGCCTGGATGCCCAGGCAGAAGTTTGGTGCAGAGGTGGGCCCCTCATGGAGAATCTCTGCTGGAGCAGTACAGAAGAGAAATGTGGAGTTGGAGCCCCCACACAGAGTCCCTACTGAGGCACTGCCTAGTGGAACTGTGAGAAGAGGGCCACGGTCTTCCAGACCCTAGAATGGTAGATCCACCAACAGCTTGTACCGTGCACCTGGAAAAGCCACAGATAATTCCAGCCCATGAAAGCAGCCAGGAAGGAAGCTGTACCCTGTAAAGTCACAGGGACAGAGCTGCCCAAGACCATGGGATCCCATTTCTTACATAAGTATGACCTGGATGTGAGACATGGAATTGAAAGAGATCATTTTGAAGCTTTACGATTTGACTGCCTCACTGGATTTGAGACTTACCCAGGGCCTGTAGTCCCTTTGTTTTGGCAAATTTCTCCCATTTGGAATGGCTGTATTTACCCAATGCCTGTACCCCCCATTGTATCTAGGAAGTAACTAACTTGCTTTTTATTTTACAGGCTCATAGGCAAAAGGGTCTTGCCTTGTCTCAGACGAGACTTTGGATTGTGGACTTTTGAGTTAATGCTGAAATGAGTTAAGACTTTGGGGGATAGTTGCGAACTGTAAGACCAATAAGTTTCTTTTATAAATTGCCCAGTCTTGGGTATGTCTTTATCAGCAGTGTGAAAACAGACAAATATAGCTCCTAACCCTTTAAGAGTCAGCAATGAGTGGGAGAGCCCAAAAGGAGAGTTACAAAGCTGGAGAGGAGGCAAGGGCAGCCTTTATGGGCCATGTGTAAGGTAAAATGAGAATGCCATCCAGTAGAGAGAGAGCAGAATGGTGCAGTCAAAGAAAAACAGAAAGGTAATGGTCCTAGTCCATGAGAAGGAAATACAGCATCCTTAGCTTTTCAGAACTGTTGTATTAAAGCCCTCTGTTTCTTCAAAATAACCCTAATTTTTTGAGCTAGCGAGTTGGAACTCTGTGCCATGATTTAGGTATAACCTGAGTGTCAGTGAGCTCAGAGTACAGAGCAGTGAACACTGCTACAGAGCCCCTCCTACAAAGGGTGCTGACTAAATAACTTGGAAGCCACCATCAGTGGGGCTTTACTGAGGTAGGAGCAGGGACTATGTGCAGGGCATACAATTAGTCTGAAACATTGGGTCCTTTCATCATCACACTCCTCTTGGGATATTTATTACTTAGTGTTAAGCACATCTGTATAAGAGACCACCTGAGCAGGCTTAGTGTGAGCAACAAGGCTGTATATTCACTTGGGTACAAGTGGGCTGAGTCCGAGAAAGGAGTCAGCAAAGGGTGGTGAGAGTGGAACTGGTTTTATAGGTTTTGGGTAGGTAGTGGAAAGTTACAGTTAGGGGCAGTTTTTTCGGGCAGGGGAAGAATGTCACAAGGTGCATAGTCACGAGGTGCATAGTCACAAGGCACGATATCACAAGGTCGATTGATTAGTTAGGGTAGGGCAGGAACACACCACAATGGTGGAATGTTGCAAGATAGGTTAATCAGTTAAGGCAGGAACTAGCTCTTTCTTCTTCTTTAGTGGTTCTCCTGGTGCTTCAGGCTTTGTGACTTCAGGAGGCCTGTACATATGGGTCACAGGGGTCACAATGGCTCGACCATGGTGTAGGCTGTTCAGAAGACCTTACACTTAGTCCCTCGATGTTTTTAGGAAGTAGCATATTAAATATATCAACCTGTTGTTCAGCTCTATTGCTAACATAAAATTGTGTTTACATCTGTACTAAAATATTAATTGGCATGTTAAATTGTGATTTGTGTATGTATTTATCTCTCCACTAGACTGTGACCTCCAGATCATAAGGCTAGTTTACTTTTCTTTAAATACACTGTGCCTAATACTACTCCTTCCCTGCCATAGGGACCCAATAAATATGCAAGGAATGAGTGAATGAATAAATTAGTGTATTACCAAAGACAGTGTACCTCAGTAAATGGCACTAAAATGTACTATTAAGGCAAGAATAACGTGAAAATTTCTTCTTACTGATCTAAAGTTACATTCTCTACCTATACCCCAATGAAGAGAATAGGATAAATAAATAATATCTCATACAATGAATACATATCACATCCTCTTTAAGTTGAATTTTGGGGATGACTTATTGATCCCCTATTGTATAATTTACATGTCATCTCATGGTGCAACATCACTGCTTGCTGGGCCATTGCCATGGAAGCCAATGTGGGTGGTGAGACCTGCCCAAAACCTTCCCAACACTTTGCCCAGGTGGTCTGCCCTTTGAATAATGACTGCCTCTACTGACTTTGCTTTATTGAGTGCCTCCAGTAAATTAAAGCAGCTTTCCAGAAACTGGATGCAGGGATTTTTCCCCTAAGAGCCAGAAGCATTGTGAAAGTAGTCATTTACACAGGAGAAAGGTCACTTAGATCAGAAAAAGCCTGCTGGGATTGGTTGGTCAGACCCAATTGTTAAGTTTCCAAGAATTTGTCAAGGCAGTTGCTCAATTCTTAAATGATATAAACTTATGAACCAATTCTATGAAAACCAAAGACAAGAAAAACTCAAAACCATTACTTCCTTATTACTACATTTTACTATTATCAACACTTACAAAGTTATTTCTATGTATTGTATTTGCATGATGGAACTACTGCATAATGATGTGCTACTGTGTAGCATCTCTTCCCAACTTTGTGTTCAACGAGTCATTTGGTGGCTTGAAATTGGCCTTGGTGGGAGTATTTACACCTTAGAACTCAGCAAACACTACAAATCAGGGCTATCCTCTGCCCCCAGAGCCTGTTGTTCATCATTTGCCAGCACACCACAGATGTGCCCTTGAATAAACTCAGCAATTTGAGCCATGCCTTTAAATGAGAATTAAACATTCAAATGAGGACAATGCTTTAGAATGCACAGTGGAGGATGCAGTAAACATCTGCTCAACATTCTCTAATCCTTGAGAAAAAAAATTTCATAAAACTGCTGGAGCGGAAGCTCCCCTCTTTGTATTATGAAAGTCAGCATGTGTAGACCCTTACTGCCAGCAACCCTCTGTCTCCTTGGGAAGCACTTTATGGGAACCAAGCTCAAAAGAGATTATGTCTCAACTGCATTTTAATACTCTGGCTGCAAACCTTTAATGAAAAGGCAGAAAAGGTACATTAAAAGTCTCATATTGATCCGTCAGGCTTTTATGATCATAGACAACAAAATGAAGTGGTAAAGCAAAGGCTATTAACTTACTATGATAACAGCAGGACAAATAAACAGAAAATGCTTTTAAAAGTGTAGGTATGAGCTTACATAAGCAGACTGCAAGAAAGTCACCACCCTTAAAAGGCCATCATTTATCAAAGCAATAAAAAAGTCACAATGATTTCAACCAGTATCTAGTGGTAGTAAAAGATACAGCCTTACAAATCAGATACTTCATACCCCAATGCAATTGCTAATATCTAATTCTCTTGAGACAGTTTGCATATTTTTAATTTAAATTAAACCAAGAAATCATTGCCAGAAATGTATGAGGTAATAAGATTTGTTTTTTGCCCAAAGTTAGGTCACAGTCCAACATACCAAGCCATAGATTACTTTTTTTCAGTGTGGGAGACTATAGTGTAAAGAGGCATGTTAAAATAAGACAGTAAATGCTTGCTTTTTTAAAAAAAATACATTTGCCAATAGCTACCATAATGAAATAAATGCTCACTCGGGTGCTATATCAAGTTCAATCACAGCCATCGGGTCAAACAGAGACACACCTTAGCAGGTAATTCTTTCCTCTGGCCAACAACTTTCTCAGTTTTAATGATGCTCTGGACTCTGGAACTCAGCATCCTTACTTCTATGGATGCTCAAAAAAGTTGTTTTAGGTATTTCTTTGCAGACAGCAAGTCTTGTTTTCTTGAATCAGTTTCCTCTCTTTTTGCTAAAGCAATTTTTTATGAGCTATTAAGTTGCTTATAAAACATTTATGAGCAAATAACCTCACTAATTCACATTAAAAAGAAAAACAATCAATTTGCTAAGAGAGCAGCTGTGGTAAAACAAACAAACACACAAAATTTTTCAATCTCAAAAGAAAATGTGCTGGTCACTTTGCCCTTCTGTTTTATCTCTTTTAGCAGCAGCCTGGGAGAAAATGTTGTGTGGTTGAGAGTTGCTTCTGGGTCAACCTGATTATTCAAAAAAACAAAGAAAGGTTGTTTTCCCTTTGCTCATGTTGATACTGTTCCTGCCCTCATTTCCAAAAAAGGGAGTAAACTCTTTCCTTACCTCCATTTTGGAAAAATATTTGCATAGAAATTTATCTTGCCTGATGAGCCTTTAGTCTTAGCTAGTGGGACGTTTCTACATTATATGAATTTCCATTGCTGAACCATTTTAGGAAAAATTAAAATATTTTCCTCAGTAAATACATGTAGTCATAGCCTCTTTGCAACATGCTAAATCAGCCTTTGATTCATTTTGATTTAAATTATAACATTTTGCGAAAAAATGAAAGTATAAGGTACATTCACAGGCTCTCAGAAAAATTTACATGCACCTTAGTAAGGAAATTTGACAACCCTCTAACTGGTCAATTGCTTCCTGTCTTTCTACATATATTATCTTTGGAGGTATTTCTCTTGTTACTGCCTGTTCAGTAACCCTTTGATGGGTCCTTGTGGCCTGCAGAACAAAGTTGAAAATCTTCAATATGGCATTCAAGGCCTTCCAAGACTTACTTCCAACTTTCTGACTTTCCTTCCCCTACATTTACCCACAGGTGACCTATGGTACTTTCTGCAAGCTAAGAACTGTGTTCAGCACTTCAAATTCATTAACTCATTCATATCTCATGAAAACCCTAGGAAGTAGATGCTATTATCACCATTTTAAAGAATAAGAAAGTGAGGCCCAGCAAGACTAAATAACTTGCCCAAGGTCACACAAGAGGTCAGTGGTAGAACCTAAAACTGCAGTGTTCTTGTGGCAGTGTTCATGCTCTAACCACTACTCCTTACCTCTCCTGTGTTCCAGATACCTGCAGATCCCACTTTGTTCTTGCTCAGGCTATCGCTTTGGTTTGAAATGCCACTTCCTCTGCAACTACCACCCTGCCTTCAGGAGCCAGCTCAAATGCTACTGCCTCCCATAAGTCTTCCCCAGTCCCTGCCAGCCCCACCTCCTATCAGAATTTTCCTCCCTCCTCTGCCTCTTAAAGCATTTTACTCCTCTGCTCAGAAAAAAATTGTAAAGAGTCATTCACTTCCTCAGTGTCTTGAGGCCTGTGCCTATTTCCTCTTTGTGTGTATTCCCCACAAAGACCTTCCACAGAATCAACATAATCAATAGATTACATTGTGTTCAATAGATTTTGCTGAGTTTAATTGAACATGGCAGCTTCCTGAATGGTAAACCCTTTCTTAACTACATTGAGCAGGGGGGGAAAATCCAGGAAAAATCTGTACACAGGATGAAGGCCTTGGGGAAAAACTGGTTCATGCTGGGAGGCTGTGTGGTTAATGATGGAAGGTCTTTTTAGTTGGACAATCTGCATCCTGATCCAGGCTCCTCCTCTTCTTAGTTGAATGGTTTTGGGCACATTCTTTAATCTCTCTTAGCCTCACTAAGATCATTAATAAAATGTGGGTACTCACACATGACCCCATTCTAGATAAATGGCAGCCATTTTCATTATGTACACGTTTGATCTCTGCTGACATCTACCATCTTCTCCACCTCATCAAATAGCACTATCGTCCCTCGAAGTGCTTCACCCAAAACTAGAAGCCTTCCAGGATTCCTTTGACTCCTTCACCCCTCATAACCAATATGACAGGAAATCATAACTAATATGACAGGAAATCATATTGACTCTGCCTCCTGAAAATATCTAACATTTTTCCATTTCTCTACATCACTGCTGCCATCACCTTAGTCTAAACCACCACTATCATCTTCTTGCCTGGGTTTCTGTGATGACTTATAAACAGTTCTTCCTGATCCACTTTATTTCCTTCAGTCTATTCTTCACACAGTATTTAGTCATCTTTTAAAAATGTAAATTAGATCACATCACTCCCTCGTTGAAACCACCCAATGGCTTCACATCATGCACAGAATAAAATCCAGCCCCCGCATGATCTGGCCCCTGCTATCACTCTGACCCCCCATACCACTCTTCTCATTCTTCTTCCTAGCCTACTTGCTTTCTTACTGTTCCTCAAACATACTGGGCTCATTTACATTGTCAAAAGCCCACTGGTTTTCTTACTGTTCCTCAAGCACACCTTCATACAATCTTGCCTAGAAAGCTTTTCCTTCTGGATTTGACATAGACAACTCCTATTTATTCAGCCTTCAATTTAAATGTCTATCCACCAATCTATATATATGTATATATTTGTGGATATAACACACAAGGACACATGCGCACACACACACACACATACACACACACACACACAGTTTTTTTTTTTTATCTGTTTGCCCACTAAAATTTAAGTTCTATAAGAGCAGGAACTTGGTTTCCCTCATTAAAAACTATAATCCTACAAGGGAAACTATTACCTGGCATATAGCATATGCTAAATACCTGCTGAATAAATGAATATTTGTTGACCTGAATAATAAGAAAACACATTAATATATAACAACTATAAAATATCATATTCATATATTAAACAAACATTTATAAAGCACCTACCATATACCAGATACTGTGTTAAGTAATGAGGAATCAAAAGTAAAGCACAATTTCATCCCTTCATGGGGTGAGCTTACCGTCTTATATTAAGTTTCATTATGGATATTGGGACCTTTGTATAATAAGGAAAAATATCTTTATATTACTTTCATGTTTCTTCATCTTTCCAGTCCTTATTGTCCACATGGCCTAGTGAGAAGGTGGGTACTGTAACAGGATATGTGCAGTCTTTAGAGTTTTATGGGCCTGGGTTCAAATCTCAATCTTCCCCCAACCAGCTATGTGTATATTAAAAACTCATATAACCTCTTTGGGTCTTCTCACTTCATCTACAAGAAAAGAAATGGAGATTTCAACAAGATGGAAGAATAAAAAGCCCTTGACTCTTCTTCCTCCCACAGACACACCAATTCAACAGCAACACAAGGATCAATTCCCTTTAAGGAAATCTAAAAACTAGGTGAAAGGCTCCTGCACTCTGGGCAAGTGAAAAATCAATCACAATAAAACTGGTAGGAAAAGTGGACACACCTTGTTGCCATGTCCCTATCCCCATCACAGTTCCATATGATCTGGAGGGAACCTCTAGCTCCCAGCTCTTCCCTGAGCAGCAAAGGAGATAACACCATGTATTTAGCATCCCATTTTTTTTTCTGGTGCTACCAAAGGAATTGGATTTTATCTTTTTTTTTTTTTTTTTTTTTTTTTTGAGGCGGAGTCTCGCTCTGTCACCCGGACTGCAGTGCAGTGGCCAGATCTCAGCTCACTGCAAGCTCCGCCTCCCGGGTTTACACCATTCTCCTGCCTCAGCCTCCCGAGTAGCTGGGACTACAGGCGCCCGCCACCTCGCCCGGCTAGGTTTGTATTTTAGTAGAGACGGGGTTTCACCGTGTTAGCCAGGATGGTCTCGATCTCCCGACCTCGTGATCCGCCCGTCTCGGCCTCCCAAAGTGCTGGGATTACAGGCTTGAGCCACCGCGCCCGGCCTGGATTTTATCTTGCCTGTTTCAGAATGCTGATGAGTCCTAGCATATGCTAGACTCTTGGGCACTATGAGGAACAAAGTGGAGGTTTGAACAAGTGTGTAGGCATTCACTGCAGCTCCTCCTCACAGCACAGAGAAAGCAAGTTAGAACAAAATCTCACATCTTCTTCCTGGGGAAAGAGTTAGACTATGCAACCAGCATTCCAACTTTTTAAGGGCCTAGCCAAAGGATTGGTTTGTGTCCCACCTGTCTCGGAGTGCTAATGGGACTTGGCACTCTCCACACACCTGGCCACTGCTAAGAAAAAAGATGTCTGTTTGGACTAGCATGAAAATTTGAGAGGCCCATAGAAGCTCTGGCCAGGTTGACTGGTGAACGTCTTCTCCAAATAAGGCCAATTTGTAAAGACTGTAACAGGTGGCAGATTTTTTTTTTCTTTAATGTGTAGATTTCAACACAACAAGTTAAGGAAAATAAACAAGAAAACACATTCCAAACAAATGAGCAAGATAAAACTCCAAAACCTAATGAAATGGAGATATATAAATTACCTGACAGAGAAGTCAAAATAACCATAATAAAAATGTTCAATGAGCTCAGGAGAACAATACACAAAGACAGTGAGAATTTAAAATAAAGTGATGGAAAACTTTTAAAATAATCACAAAGAAATATTGGAGCTGAATAACATAATAACTGAACTGAAACATTCAAAAGAGGGACTCAATAGCAGACAAGAGCAAGCAGAAAAAGGAATCAGCAAACAAGTGAGTTGAAATTATCCACTCAGAGGAGCAAAAAGAAAAAAAAACTTAAGGGATTTATGGGGCACCATCAAGCAAATCAAATACACATCATGGGAATCTCAGAGGAAAAGAAAGCAAACACCCAAGAGTTTATTCAAAGAAACAGTAGCTGAAAACATTCCAAATCTGAGGAAGGAATTAATATCCAGATCAAGGAACCCAAAGAAATCCACACTGATACATTTTGATTACACATAAGGAAAAATTAAAAAGAAAAAAAATCCACAATGAGACATTCGAATTGACATAAATCAAAGACTAAGAAAGAATTTTGAAAGCAACAAGAGGAAAGTGATTTGTTGCATAAAAGGGAACCCTTACAAGACTCTCAGTAAATTTTTGCAGCAGAAATCTTGCAGGTCAGAAGGGTGTGAAATGACATTGAAAATGCTGAAAGATTGAAACTCCTACCAAAAATTAGTATACTGGCAAAACTATCCTTCAGAAAAGAAGACTAGGTAAAGACTTTCCCAGATAAACAAAGGTTAAGGGAATTTGTTATTACTAGATTTGCCTTATGAGAAATACTAGATGGAGTTCTTTGACTTGAAAGAATGCTAAACACAAACACAATAACATAAGAAAGTATAAAACTCATTGGTAAAGGCAAATATATAGACAAATAAAATACTATATTACTGTAATGGTGGGATAAATCACTTTTAATTCTGATACACAATTTAAAAGAAAATATATAGTATATTATATATACTATATAATATATACTATAGTTCTAGTATGTACTATAGTGTAGGTATTAATATATACTAGGGGTGGGGAGTATTATAGGTATGATTTGGCGGGCTGATGTAGCTATAGTGAGTATATATAAGCATATATAGTATATACTTTACTATAATATAACTTAAAAATATGTGAATAGATATACAATATAAGTAGCTATAAATGACCACATCAGTAACATAAAGTATAGAGAAGGAGTAAAAGTGTCAAGTGTTTGTATGTAATTATGTAATTGAAGTTTAAGTTTTATAAACTTCAAATAGACTGTTATATTTTAGGTAAGCCCCATAGTAACCACAAAGAAATATCTATAGAAGTTACAGAAAAGTAGATGATAAAAGAATCAAAGAATATCAATACAAAAACCTCAATAAAACACAAAGAAAGATGGCAAGAAGAAAAGAGGGGCAAAATAACTACAAGACAAATAGAAAATAATAAGCAAAACAGCAATCATAAAGCTAACCATATCAATAATTGCTTTAGATGTAGATGGATTAAACTCCCCAACCAAAAGACAGAGAGTGGCTAAATAGATTTAAAAAAAAACAAAATCAACTATATGTTGTCTATAAGAGACTCACTTTAGATTTAAGGACGCACATACACTGAAAGTAAAGGGATAGAAAAAGTTATTCCATGTGAATGATAACCAAAAAAGAACAGGGATGGACTTACTTATTTAGGACAAAACAGATTTTAAGTCAAAAACTGCCACAAGAGAAAAAGAGAATATCATGTAGTAATAAAAGAATTAATCCACCAGAAAGATATAATAATTATAAATATACATGCTACAACATCAGAGCACCTAAATAGATAAAGCAAACACTGACAGATCTGAAGGGTAAAATAGACAGCAATACAATGATATTAGGAGACTGCAATACCCCACTTTCAATAATAAATAGAACAAGCAGACAGAAAAGCAACAAAGAAACAATGAACTTGAACAACACAGTAGACAAAAGTGGACCTAATAGGTATTTATGGACCATTTAACTCAACAACGTAGAATATACATTTTTCTAAAGTGCACACAGAAAATTCTCCAAGATAGATCATACTAGGTCATAAAACAAGTCTTAACAAATTTAAGAAAGTTCAAATCACACAAAGTATATTTTCCAACCACAATAAAATAAAACTAGAAATCAATAGCTGAAGACAAATGGAAAAAAATCACAAAAATGTGGAAATGAAACAACAGTTTTTAAAATAACCAATAGGTCAAAGAAGAAATCAAAGAGAAATCAGAAAATACCTTGAGACAAATGAAAATAAGCATACACTATACAACAACTTATGGGATACAGCAAAAGCAGTACTACAAGGAAATTTTACAGTGATAAATGCCTATGTTATAAAGGAAAGACCTCAAAACACAACTTAACTTTATACCTCAAGGAATTAGAAAAGAACAAACTAAACCAAAAGTTAGCAGAAGGAAGTAAATAATAAAGATTAGAAGTAAACAAAATAGAAAACAGAAAACAACAGAAAAGAAACAATGAAACAGTTGGATTTTGAAAAGGTAAAACATTAACAAACCTATAGCTAGACTAACTAAGAAAAAATGAGGTGACTCAAATAAAATAAGTAATGAAAGAGAAGACATTACAATGAAAGCCACAGAAATAAAAAGGATCATAATATTCTACTATGAACAATTACATATCAATGAACCAGTTAACCTAAAAGAAATGGATAAATTCCTGGAATCATACAACCTACTAAGACTTAATCATGAAGAAATAGAAAATCTGAATAGAGTTTGAATCATTAATAAAAAACCTCCCAAGATGGAAAAGCCCAAGATCCAATGACTTCTTTGGCGAGTTCTATCAAACATTTGAAGAATTAAAGCCAATTCATCTCAAACTCTTCCAAAAGGTCAAAGAGAAAGGAATATTATGAAGTCAGTGTTACCCCAATACCAAAGCCAGACAAAGATACTATGAGGTAAGAAGAGTACAGTCCAACATCTCTGATTAATATGCATGCAAAAATCCTCAACAAAATACTAGCAAACTGAATTCAACAAAATATTAAAAGGACCATTCACTATAATCAAGTGGGACTCAAGGATGGATGGTTCAACATATACAAATCAATTAATATAATACACTACATAAAGAGAATGAAGAATAAAAGCCATGTGATCACACAATGAGGAAAAGTCTGTCCCTTCAATAAATGGTATTGGGAAAACTGGAAATTCACATGCAGAAGGATGAAAATGGACCCTTATCTCACCCTTTATACAAGAAGCAAATCAAATGGATTAAAGAATTAAATGTAAGACCTGAAATTAAACTACTAGGAGAAAACATAAGGGAAAAGCTCCATGACATTGGTCTAGATAGTGATTTTTTGGATAAAACCCCAAAGTACAGACAATACAAGCAAAAATAGACAATTGGGATTTTATCAAACTATTAAGCTTCTGCACAGCAGAAGAAACAATAGAGTGAAGAGACAACCCACAGATTGGGAGAAGATATCTGCAAATCATACATCAGATAAAGGGCTAATATCCAAGATATACAAGGAACTCAAACTATTCAATAACAGGAAAACAACCTTATTTTAAAAGAGGCAAAGACCTGAATAGTAATTTCTCAAAAGACGACATACAAATGGCCAACAGATATATGAAAAAATACTTAAGAACTCAAATTATCAGAGAAATGCAAATTAAAACCACAGTGAGAGATCACTTCACACCTGTTTGATTGGCTATGACTATCATTAGAAAGACAAAAGATAAGTATTGGCAAGGATGTGAAGAAAAGAGAATCCTTGTACACTGTTGGTGGAAATGTAAATTAGTACAGCCATATTGGAAAACAGTATGGAGATTCCTCAAAAAACTAAAAACAGAATTACCCAGTGATCCAGCAATTTCACTTCTAGGGCATATACCCAAAGGAACTGAAATCAGTATGTTGAAGAGATGCCTGCACTCTCATGTTTATTGCAGCACACAATAGCCAAGATATGAAACAACAAAAGTGCCCACAACAGATGAATGGATTTGAAAAGTATGCTATACGGCTGGGCACGGTGGCTCATGCCTGTAATTCCATTACTCTGGGAGGCTGAGGTAGGTGGATCACTTGAGGTCAGGAGTTAGAGACTGGCCTAGCCAACATGACAAAAGCCTGTCTCTACTAAAAATACAAAAATTAGCCAGGCGAGGTGCCATGTGCCTGTAGTCCCAGCTACTAGGGAGGCTGAGGCAGGAGGATCACCTGAGCCTGGAAGGCAGAGATTGCAGTGAGCTGAAATCATACCACTGCACTACAGCCTGGTTGACAAGAGCAAAATTTTGTCTCAAAGAAAAAAAAGAGTGTTATAAATACATAATGAAATAGTATTGGGCCTTAAGAAACAGGAAATCCTGTCATTTGCATTTGCAGCAACATGAATGAACCTAGAAGACATTATGCTAAGTGAAATAAGCCAGGCACAGAGGGACAAATATTGCATAATCTCACTTATATGTGGAATCTAAAAAGGCTGAATACATAGAAGTAGAGAGTGAAATGCTGGTAACTAGAGCCTGGTAGGAGTGGGGGAGTAGGCAGGGAAAAGGGAAATGTGAGTCAATGAGTACAAAATTTCAGCTAGGTAGGAGGAATAAGTTCTGGTGATCTATTGGTGATGATAATTATAATTAATAGTGTATATTTCAATAAATAAATATAATATTGGTCAATTAAAAATAAAAAATTTAAAAATGTATCTTCTCAAAAGTCTTATTTTTGAGTAGCATTATAGCATACTGGTTAAGTACACAGGACCCCAAGTCCAGACTACTTCTGTTGGATTACCAAATGTGTAAATATGAATAAGCTATTTAACTTCCCTGTGCCTCAGTTTCCCCTCAGCAAATGATGAGACCAATAGCATCTCATAAAATTGTTCTAAATGTGAAATGAGGATGCTGACATTTTTGCATGTTTCTAAATTATGTCATGTTGAAACGTGACCCACATTGTTAAAGGCGAGGCCTAGTGGGAGATGTTTGGGTCATGGGGTTGGGTTCCTCATGAACGGCTTGGTGCCACCCCCTTGGTGATGAGTGAGTTCTCAATCTGTGAGTTCACACAAGAACTGGTTGTTTAAAAGAGCCTGGCATCTCCCTTGCTCCCCTTCTCACCATGTGACACACCTTCTCCCGTTCACCTTCCTCTACGATTGGAAGCTTCCTTCGGCCCGCATCAGAAGCAGATGCTGGCGCCATGCTTCTTGTACAGCCTGCAGAACCATGAGTCAAATAGACCTCTTTTTAAAATAAATTACCCTGCCTCAGACATTCCTTTATAGCAACAAAAGATGGACTAACATACATGTGAATCGTTTAGAAGAGTAGTAAGCACACAGTAAGCACTCAATAAAGGTTAGCTATTCTTCCTGTTACTCTTTGCTCTCCTAACAAATCACTCAAACTTAATAGCATAAAGCAGTAATCATTCAGTTATGCTTCCAGGTCTATGGATCAGGGACTTGCAAAGTGAATAATAGGGAAGGCTGATCTCTGCTCCACAATGTCTGAAGGCTTAGCTAGGAAAGCCTAGTCTTAGAGCCTAGGAGTGACTCTACAGCTGTGTGCTGGGATCCTTTGAGGGTTTATTTCACAGTTCTGGGGGTTGAAGATGGTTGTTGACCAGGAACTCCACAGAGGCTATTGACCCAAATACCTATACGGAGCCTTTCCATAAGACTTCATGGCTTTCTCCCAGCACGGGAGAAAGTTGCCACAAGTCAGTGTCCCAAAAGTCAGGAATCAGAGGCTGTGAGTTTCCTAAGGCCTGCGCCCAGAATTTGGCCCAGGGTCACTTTCTTTGTATTCTTCTGGTCAAAGGAGTCACAAAGCCCTCCCAAGTTCAAGGGGAAGGGACACAGACCTCACTACCTAATGGACGGAATGTCAATGTCATGCTGCACAAGAGCATATGGGTTGGGTGTATTGTTATGGCCATCTCTGGAAAATACAATCTGTCATAGCTATTACTGTTAATATGATGCCCTACTAGTCATGAAAAACATTTTAGCTCTAAGGGATGCCCTCTCCAGTGCCTAAAAATTGAGGTAAAATACAGGAGAAGAAGGCAAGAGAGGAGAGGCATTAGCCATTTATATATCATCACAAATTAGACATTATTCAGTCAAATGCTCTAGTTTAACAAGTGACAAAATTAGGTTAAGAGAAGTGAAGTGAGTTGCCCAAAATCATCCTGCTGGCAGAAGCACTGGGATATTTTGTTTCTGATACACCACAATACCTGGAAGAACAACAAAATGTAGTTCGAAGGGGAATAAACAGGGAGATGATGAAGAGAGAAAAGGTGAACTAGAGAAGGAAATGGGCAGGAAGACAGAGAAATAATTGCCAGCAACTGCCTTTGAGACTCCAGTAGTCTCTGGATGCGTTCCCATACTTGATTTTAAACTGCAGAGCTGCTGGGAAACCTTAAGACCTTGAATAGTGTTGGCAAAAACCCCTTGGATCTTTTGGATGATTTCTGCTCCTCCCTAACCCTAAGGATAAACTCTGGGCTGGAGAGTAAGAGGTGGCTGAAAATCTACCAAGTCCTAACTACAGCCGATATCTCTTTCTCCCTGTTATCTTGTTTACTTGGTTGCTTGGGACCAAACTTCCACCTCTCATGTCATTTAAACTCTCCTCTAAATTCCGTCCCCACTTCACCCTCCTCCAAGTGGATTTCTTCCCATGCCTCTCAGTGTGGCTCTGGTCATGTAGTATGACATTGCTTTGCGGTCCCGTTTAATCTGGTGTTTGGTCTCAGATTAGAACTCTAGAAACAGAGAGCTCATTTTGAAGTTTGGTGTTTTTCAAAGACCCTGCGTGTGGTGGAAACAACATCCACTGGAATCTCAAGGCTGGAGGGCCCTTCACCAGCCCGGCACCCCTGCCTTCATGTAGTTCTGCCCAACCACAGAGAATAGCACTACTCTAAAGGCAACCTTGGGAAGTTCACTTTTCTTTTACAGTTAATGTGAAACCCCTAACCTTCCTATTGGGAAGGGCTTCTTTGTATCTAGCTCAATTATGTCCAGTTACTAAGTAATCCTGTTTCTCCTTTTGGTATACTCAATGGTGCTCGAGACCAGCAGCCATAAGAGCTAAATACAATAGACATTCTTGTAATGAATAGAGCAGGTCTTCCCTCATTTTTCTTGAAAATATAATAATTGTTATATTTAAAGTTCTTATTTTTATTACTTCATCAAGCATTTACCAATCATTGCCATGTTCATTGGGAATACAAATATATATAAGGTACAATCTCTGCCCTCACAGAGTTTACAGTCTAGTACAGAGATTATAAGCCTAGAATTCATGGACTGGACTCAAGGAGTCTATGAACCCCCAAAATTACATGCAAAGCTTTGAGGGGTATGCGCATTTTTCTGATATAAATCTCTTTTACCAGATTCTGTTCAGGAACCATGACACAAAAGATGAAAAACTACTGAGATGCAGACATTCAAGCAAAGGTCACATTCCTGATCACAGACAGAGGGAGAGGGGGAGAGGGCTACTGTGTATCATCTCAATAGAGATGAGGTTAATATCCGGTCCAGGTGGGACTGTAGAGGGGACGTATTATTGTTCACAACCAGTTGGCGGGTGCCTGGTCATGGCTACTGGGATAGGGAGGGAGGTCAATCAGACAGGAAGGTGCTACGTTGAAGGCCCTGCTGCAAAGGAAACTCTCTCAGGTGCTACGTTGAAGGCCCTGCTGCAAAGGAAACTCTCTCACTGTTATGAATATTTTTCACAACTTTATCATTTGCATTATTCTCAACATATTTCAAGTTCTTTATGTGCCTGCTTATCCATAAGCCCAGGAACAGCCAGGGTTTTCTGGTGATTTCTGGTGATTTACGTAACACAAGGAAACTGCAGGTACAGAAGGACCTATAAGAAGAGAGTTCTTGGCTCAGTCTGGCACAATTTGGCCAAAGGACTGTAGGTTAATTTTATAAATTATTTGCATATCACTTACACATTCACTTTAAGATCACTATCCACTTAAAATGGTATTACTAGCTTCCAAAGATTGCCATTGTTTGGAGCTTTTTTCCCACTGCTAATACATATACATATGTATGATATATATGTCATGATAAATATATATTATACCACTATATATGTGTATATATATTCCATGCTTATATATTATATACCACTATATATGTGTGTATATATATATTCCATGCTTCCTGTAAAGTCTGCAGAACCATGAGCCAATTAAACCTCTTTTCTTTGTGTGTGTGTATGTGTGTGTGTAGATATATATAGTGGTATATAACATATATCTATCATTACATACCTCATTTTATATAATATATAATAATATATACCTATAATATATACCTATCATATACCACTATATATAGTAGCATATAATATATATCATATGATATATGTATAGTTATATGAAACATTAATATGTATATTTCTATGTATAATAATAATAATATATTTATATATTTTCTTATTCAAGCAAGCTTTCTTATAACCAGAAGTAGAAAATGGAAAGAAAGAAGAAAACTTGGAGGAAGGCAAAGGGTGAATATTGAATCAATTGAATGGATTCAATTCAAGGGGGAATCAATTTTGTGAAATGAATTTTATCTTAGTGACACTTTAGAGAACACTGTTACTATAGAGAACAACTCAGTTTCTACAAGCCGAAAGATCATGACAAAGCACTAGAATGGACTTTATTCAGGCTATTTAAGGCAAGTTAGTTTGCTTTTATTCAAAGGCTGCTGAAATACTTATCAAGCAAGCAGACAAAGTGTGACAGCTAGAATAAGGAGAAGATTACTGTGAGTTCCTTTGCATGAAGCTATTTGGTGTTTCAGAAGAAATTACATTAGAGAAAGCATCTGATCAAACATATAATTCTGTCAGTACAACAGAAGGAATCTAAAAAATAATTTTAGCTCTTCTTAAACAGCCAGTTTTCATGATTTCATAACCTTTGTCACACAGTCAGAAACTAACTTTATTAGAATATATTTAAGTTGTCAAACATTTGCTGATTACCTATTATTAGCAAGGTGCTGTACTAAGCTTTGCAGGGGATACAACTATGAATAAGAAGTAGTCCTTTCTTTAGAGAAGTCACAGAATGCTGAGACTGACTCATATTTATAAACAACTATAAGTCAAAACAGAAACTATTAAATACTATAATAGTAAAAAAACACCCAGAATGCTATGGAAATAGAGATGAAGACACCATGTGGACTTGTAAAGCCTGCGAAAGGTCTCATGAAGGAGGCAGAATCTGAGCTGGGTTGCAAAGAAAGTATAGATGTTACCAGGTACAGAGACAGGGCAAGGTCATTAGAGACCCAGCATATGGCAAGAGGGTGAGAGAAGGAAATTATAAAATATGTCCTGGGAACAGCAGGGACCAGTTTGGTTAGAACAAATATTTTGAGATGGAATAGAAGGCAGTACATCCAGAAAATTATATTAGTGTAAGAATCTCATAAGTTTGCAATAGATAGTAAGAAATTTAGACTATTCCATAGGCATAGTCTATGGGAGAAGGGATTCTATTATTAAAAGTAATAGCACAAAAGGATAGAAATTGGAGGCACAGAGGCCACTTATGAAGTTACTACAATAGTCCAAGTAGGTAGAAATCTGGCACTGGGTGAAGATAAATGGCATGAGACTGAGCTAGTGAGAATATGTATAAAGACCAGGTATCAGCATTATTGGCAAGGTAATAGTCTCCAGAGAAAGCTAGTTAGCATCATCCTCAAAGATCTTCTTGGCACAAATCCCAATATACAAAGTAGAAAAAAATACAAGATAGATGATCCTCTAGATAAGGAGCTCAGCAATATGGACTCCAAACCAGAGCAACCCAGTTGTGGTGTTGCATTTAATCATGGGGATCAGTTTGATGTACAGAGTGTTACACAAAAGCTTATCTGAAACTGGAAAGGATAAGATTAATCAGATAGATTATCCACTGATTATATTTGATTAGTCTATCCTTCATGGAGAATAATTGTTTTTTTTTTAAAGTTATTTTTTTTAAATGAAGATCATTTAAAGTAAAACCAATTGCAGTTTGGAACTTTCTTGAACAATTACTTGTGAATTCAAGAGATTGCTATAATGAAGGTTGATATAGTTTGGATATTTGCTCTTGCTCCAATCTCATTGAATTGTAACCCCCAGTGTTGGAGTTGGGTCTGGTGGGAGGTGTTTGGATCATGGGGGCAGACCTCTCATGGCTTTAATCTGTCTTCGTGATACTGAGTTCTTAGGACATCTGGTCATTTAAAAGTGTGTGGCACCTCCCTGTGACCTCTCACTCTCCCTTCACCTTTTGCCATAATTGTAAGCTTCCTGAGTCCTCCCTAGAAGCTGAGCAGATGCCAGTACCATGCTTTCTGTAAAGCCTGCAGAACTGTGAGCCAGTTAAACCTCCTGTCTTTATAAATTACCCAGTCTCTGGTAATTCTTTATATCAATGCGAGAAGAGCCTAACACAAAGGTCAAAAACCCAGGTTCAAATCTTGCCTTCCATCAGTTAACAGTGCAACCACGAATAGCTACTTAAACTTGACAATTGTTACTTTTCTTATCTGTAAAACATTGATAATAGTATTATTGATAATAATACCTAACTAATTTGATCATTAGGAGGATAGAAGAGACAATGTATGTAGAAACACCTGGAACAAAGAAGTTTAGTCATATAGGATTGGTATTCTGACTTTGTGTTTCTTTTCTCTTTAATGCATTTGCATTGGAGTGCCCTAAGCCAGTCACACACCCAATCCATTCAATTCTATGCTTAGGCATTGTGCAGTTTTGTCAGATTCTGAGATGGTGGCCATATGATTGTTTTCCAAGTGAGGGATTCTCATTACTACTCCATTCAAAGCTGACAAATTGGAAGAGGAAAAATTTAGAATATGATTTAAAATCTATTTGACCCACAGTTTTATCTACCTCTTACTGGTCTATTCTGAATATCAGGTATTTTCTGCACCAGTGAGCTTGGCTGTGCATCCTGAGATCTTAAAGATGGAGAGGTGGCCTGGCATGGTGGCTCACACCTGTAATCCCAGCACTTTGGGAGGTCGAGGCACTTCTCACTTGGAAAGGCTGACTTGATTACAGTAAAAAGAGAGAGAGATTGGGAAAATAAGGAGTTGACTGGCAAGTCATCAATGGTGAAGGAAAGCATGCAGCAGGTTTGAACATAATTGAATCTACCTTTTTTTCCTTCCTGAAAATAAATCAAGAATCAGAGAATTGAGATACTTAGTCATAGGTCTCTCTATCTGTGGCTGTTGGCATTATACTAAGTACAATCAACTATTCTGCCAGATCAGCTAACCAAGGGAAGGGTTTCACACCTCATAGTAGATTTACTTGGATATGCATTTTAAATGTTATAATCAGACTCTCTTTGCAGCTTGCCTAACTCAGAGGAGAAGAGTGAGGACTATTACAAAGAAAAGTCCTGTATGGCTATGGTTTTAGGGGTATGTATAAATATGAGATAGAGCCAAACTCTTCATCATCTCAAAAAGCCAGCATGCCATGGAGGTTAAAAGCAAAGGTTCTAGAACTAGTCTACCTATATTCAAATTCCAATTCTATCACTAGCTATGTGACCACTGAAAAGTTGTTTAATCACCCTGTGCCTGGGTTTCTGCATTTGTAAAACAGAGGTGATAATAATAGTATGTATATTTAATCGAGTTTGTTATGACAAATAAAAGAATGAACATGCATAAATTGCTTCATAAGTGGTAATTACTATTAAAGTAGGATAAAGAAGTATGTGTAATGAGCATCTCCAAACTTATTGTAGTATGACCCCTTCATCCCACACAGAATTTTAAGCAGAGCTTCAAGAAAGTAGTTGATACCTCTGTCTCTGAAGACAGTTGCTGAGCAAAAAGAAGGGAAAAAACAAGACCTGGAGTAGGGGGATCAGAGGTGAGAGAACCTGAATAACTGCCCTCTGGAAAATCCCAGATGGCCTTGTCACCCTCCTGTGGTTCTGTGGATGACACCAGAAATGTTGAGAAGGACAAAAGCAGGTTCAAAGAATAGATACCAGAGCTCCTTGATTCACATCACCTGCAGGGGCACTACCACAGGTATAAGTACATGAGTAACAGAACAGCAGACTTAGAGGAATGAGCACCAATCCCAGCTCACCTGCTGTTGGTAACCACTGGATTCAAAGCAAAGCACTGTCTTTCTTGACAAGATGTTTTTGCATGGGCTTTGTCTTAACTAGATGAGCACTTGCAAAGTTGATAAAAAATAAATAAAAGGCAACTGGAAAACTAGAAGCACATTTTGTACCATATGAAACAGAAATTGTCCACTGAGCTGCCTGTGATCCTGGCTATGGCCTGAGTGAAGAAGTGAAGGAGCATATGCAACTTTGTATAGTCAAGCGTTATTCTTTCATTTTCTCAACATAGTTTTGAGTTTCCACTATGCCCTGCACATATTAGGTTCCTGTATTGATTGTACTTGGCTACGAATTATGTAGCTCAGTGGTCTGCTGAGTAAAGCAAATACTGCATTCTGTGAGCAAACATGAAGATGATACCTGGAGTAGCAAATTGTCTAGAATTCTAGATAAATGATCAGAATAGATGTGTATGTCTATAAAATGAGAAAAATAGCAGTAGTCATCCATTCTCCCTAGGCTTCCAGGAAGAATAATTTTCATTATCATTAAAAATATTTATAAGCCCATAAATACTCACAGATAAATATTCTTAATAACTTTTCTAAAGACTTTATATGTAGGCAGCACTTTTCCAGCCACATCTAAGACATTTTTACCCATTAAAGTCACATGTTGAGGCCTTGTAGCCTAATTCTGGAGCCATGCTTACATTTGCTATTTAATTTAAACTAAGCTTCTTTCTATGGAGAACTCTTTGTGGTTGCTAAAGTCCTGCCTACCCTTGTAGAGCTCTGTCAGTGATATCAGGGACTTTGATGTGATCAGGGTCTAATTTCAGACCACAAGGAAGCTGAATGATAACTTAAGAATGTTATCAGGCTTGCTGTCCCAGCGCCAAGAGAGGCAGAGAGAGAGACAGACAGGAAGAGAAAAAGAGAGAGAGGAAGGGAAGGGGAAAGAGTAAGGGATGAGGAGGCCAAGAGAATA
Organism: Rhinopithecus bieti; assembly: GCF_001698545.2. Classification (NCBI taxonomy): domain Eukaryota; kingdom Metazoa; phylum Chordata; class Mammalia; order Primates; family Cercopithecidae; genus Rhinopithecus; species Rhinopithecus bieti. Next base: position 2,485,335 of record NW_016804379.1, read on the forward strand.
GGGTAGGAGAGAAGTACAGTTTTCATTGGTAAGTAGGGAAGGGACTGATAACTAGAAAAAAAGGAAGCTGGTAGGTTATTGACTAAAACCAGTAGCTCCCTACTCGAAAGCCCATATTATGCAGCATGAGCGTCCACCTTTAGTGAACTGGAGTACAATTCATCTTTCAAAGCAAAAAATGCAGCACAAACTGTAATGTATTCTAATTCAGTTTAAAAATACACTATTTTAATCTCAAGCATTGTATTCTGTTTATTGCCATGAACCAACAGCAGGTTTTGGTCAAAGCTGGGCTACCTCAGGAAGTAGAGAATTTCCTCTCATTGAAGAGTACTGATTAAAAGAACAGTCATCCAGCAGGTTCCACAGCATGAGGTGCGAGACCACATTACACACCCTTGACATTTCCTCTCAACCCTAGGATCCTGCCTGTTCTACCATTAGTAGAGTTGCTTTCATTATCAGATACATGTTTTGCTTGTTTGTTTGTTTTTCAAAGACAGTTCTGGAGGCAGTGTGGAGCATAGATTGGAGGATGGTGGGACCATTTTCTTGGAGACCAATAAGAGACTCTTGAAAATCCAGATACAAGCATAAAGGCCTAGTTTACACAATACTATAGGGATTCAGCCACTCTAAGGATAATTCGTAGGTAGTGGAATGGATTTTCAGCTAATATTCTTCTCAGGGATGCAATGTATTTAGTAGGAAGATTTCTTCTTTTATAAAAGCAATGCTGCAAGCCCATCATCTGTGGCATATGCATTTGGGCATATCGTTTTCTTGTCTGAACTCCTTGTCATAGGGTTCTGCATTTACAAGGTAAGCTGGCTATGGCTGGTGGTTCAGTTTCTGGCTATGGAACAGAGCCAGGCTAAGTGCTCTTACTGAACCAATTTCTTGAATTTATCTTTATTGGCATTATTCTCTGTGTCCTTGAGCTAAATAAATGCTTGCTGAACTAAAGGATCCTGAGAGGAGGAGATGTGAATTGGAAGCTAAACTACACACAAGAAGTTCAGCTTCCATTTGCCAGTGGGGGACTCCGGGCAACTTTCTGGTCGCTTGTGTGCTTCATTATCTTTTTATCAGGACAGAATATTTGCCAACCCCTTCCTGTGCTAGAACCATGCTAGATATTCTCAGATGTCAGGTTGGCAGACAGATCAAAGATGCTGCTGATAGGTACAGTAAAAATTCATGTAGAAATAGTACGGAGTTCTTCAGATTGTGTTTCTAAGAAGCCAGAAAAGAGAGAAAATGAGATTGGGAATTTATTTTAATGCAACAAATGTTTATTAAACACCTACCACAGTCAATGAGGAAGGCACCATTGATAGTGGTAAGGAGGGTGTATTAATAAGCATTTTCCAGAGAAACAGAACCAGTAGGATATAGACAGTTAGATATATGAGAGGGGATTTATTAAGGGAATTGGCTCCCATGATTATGGATGCTGAGAAGTCCCACAAGAGGCCATATGCAAGCTGAAGCTTCTGGAAGGCATGCTTCAGTCCAAGTCAAAAAGCCTCAGAACCAAGGAAGCCAATTGTGCAACTCTCAGTTCAAGCCCAAAGGCCTGAGTGTCCTGAAGGATACTGGTGCAAGTACCAGAATCCAAAGGCCAAAGAACCTGGAGTTCTGATGTCCAAGGGCTGTAGGACAAGGGTATCCTACCCCAAGAGTGAGAGAGAATTCCCCCTTCTTCTGCCTCTTTGTTCCATCTGCCCTTAGCCAATTGGATGGTGCCTGCCCACATTGAAGGCAGATCTTCCTCACTCAGTCCATCAACTCACATGCCAATCTCCTCTGGAAACACCCACACAGACACCTTCAGAAACAATGCTTCACTAGCTATTGAGGCATCCCTCAATCCAGTCAAGTTGATACCTAAAATTAACCATTATAGACGGGGACAGATATACAAGGTAAATAATATAGGGATCTGCCCTCTGCAACTAGTTGAGGAAATAGTCATAGAAACAATTAGGTTTAGGTAGAATGAGATAAGTGTTGTCACACTAGTTGTTTCGTGTTTTTCATTCTAACTGAGGAGATCATGGAAGAAGTACCGATTGAGCCAAGCTTGGAAGGAGAAGTCTGAAAGCTGCACTGGAGAGGAGAGTGAAGGATGGAGGTCAAGGACAGCTGCCTAGCATAGACCCACCTCCATTCTGAAGGGAAAGTATAGCTCTCCTTTTCTGTACTAGGCAATATGCTGGTCACTAGGGATGTAATATGAGGAAAACAGACTCAGTCGCTCTCCTCATGTACCTCACTAGCTAGTGGTGAATATAACATTAATAAAATAATACATATATAAACACATAGTGAAAACATGGATAAGGTATTTCAGTTTTCCCTTATCGAAGTTTTTCTCCCCGTGCTCACCTTTATGGCCCAGGGGAAGAGAGCAAAACAGAAGTCTCCTTAGAAAAAAGAATGTAACATAGGGAAATCTGCTACACAGGAAGAGAAGGTAGAAAACTCATTTTTTCTATCCTAGTTGGTATAAAGAGAAGTAGAGACAAAGATAGTGTGAAAAGATTAGACATGTCCTAGCTTATCCTCCACTCAGAGTAGAACTCAGATGAAAGATGAGGAAGTGTGATAGACTCATACAGAGAGTGGGGCATTTGAACATTAGAAACCATAGGAAAGGCCGAGCGCGGTGGCTCACACCTATACTCCCAGCACTTTGGGAGGCTGAGGTGGGCGGATCACAAAGTCAGGGGATCAAGACCATCCTGGTTAACACAGTGAAACCGTGTCTCAACTAAAAATACAAAAACTTAGCCGAGCGTGGTGGTGGGCACCTGTAGTCCCAGGTACTTGGGAGACTGAGGCAGGAGAATGGAGTGAACCAGGAAGCGGAGCTTTGCAGTGAGCTGAGATTGCGCCACTGCACTCCAGCCTGGGAGACAGCAAGACTCCATCTCAAAATGAAATAAAAATAAATAAATAAATGAAACCACAGGAGATAGTTAATGACATGCTTCTCTGGGTATAATGCTAGAATTACCATTGAGGTCATTTTCCAGCATAGCAAAGAAGACAGGGTAACATTTGCAGAGATAAAATTGGTGTCAAAATTTGTATAAACTGCAAAGACATAGAAGAATCAACCTAAATGTCCATCAGTGGCAGACTGGACAGCCGAGAGCCAAATCAGGAACACAATCCCATTCACAATTGCCACAAAAAGAATAAAATACCTAGGCATACAGCTAACAGGGGATATGAAAGATCTCTACAATGAGAACTACAAAACACTGCTCAAAAATCAGAGATGACACAAATAGAATAACATTTCATGCTCATGAATAGGAGGAATCAGTATCATTAAAATGGTCATACTGCCCAAAGCAATTTATACATTCACTACTATTCCTATCAAACTATCAATGACACTCTTCACAGAACTAGAAAAAACTATTTTAAAATTTATATGGAATCCAGAAACAGCCCAAATAGCCAAGGCAAACCTAAGCAAAAAGAATAAAGCTGGAGGCATCATGCCACCCAACCTCAAACTATACCATGGGGATAGAGTAACCAAAACAGCATGATACTGATACAAAAACAGACATATAGACCAATGAAACAGAACAGAGAGCCAAGAAATAAGTTCACTACTTACAACTATCTGATCTTCGACAAAGTTGACAAGAACAAGCAAATTGTGCTGGGATAAGTGGCTAGCCATATACAGAAGGTAGAAACTGGACCCCTTCCTCATACAACTTACAAAAGTAGATTAAAGACTTAAATGTAAAACCCAAAACTATAAAAATCCCGGAAGACAACTTAGACAATGCCCTTCTAGACATAGGAACAAGCAAAAATTTCATGACAAACATGCCAAAAGCAATGGCAACAAAAGCCAAAATAGACAAATGGGATCTAATTAAACTAAAGAGTTTCTGCAAAGCAAAAGAAACTATCAAGACAGTGAATAGGCAACCTACAGAATGGAAGAAAATTTTTGCAAACTATCCATCTGACAAAGGTCTAATATTCAGTAAACCAAACAAATTTACAAGTAAAACAAACAACCCTATTAAAAAGTGGTCAACAATGGAACAGAATAGAGTCCTCAGAAATAATACCACACATCTACAGCCATCTGATCTTTGACAAACCTGAGAGAAACAAGAAATGGGGAAAGGATTCCCTATTTAATAAATGGTGCTGGGAAAATTGGCTAGCCATAAGTAGAAAGCTGAAACTGGATCCTTTCCTTACTCCTTATACGAAGATTAATTCAAGATGGATTAGAGACTTAAACNTA
>NW_016804379.1:2490596-2494872 GCF_001698545.2 Rhinopithecus bieti
AAAAAAAAAGTGGTCAAAGGACATGAACAGACACTTTCCAGAAGAAGATATACGTGTGACCAACAAGCGTATGAAAAAAAAACTCAGTATCACTGATCATTAGAGAAATGCAAATTAAAACCACAATGTGATACCATCTCACACCAGTCAGAATAGTTATTACTAAAAAGTAAAAAAATAACAGATGCTGGTGAGGTTGTGGAGAAAAGGGAACGTTTATGTACTGTTGGTGGGAGTGTATAAGGGAATGCTTATACACTGTTGGTGAGAATTCAACCATTGTGGAAAGCAGTATGGTGATTTCTCAAAGAGCTAAAAACAGAACTACCATTTGACCCAGCAATTCCATTACTAGGTATACACCCAGAAGAATATAAATCATTGTATCATAAAGACACATGCACACATATATTCATTGCAGCACTATTCACAATAGCAAGACATGGAATCACCCTAAATGCCAATGGTAGACTGAATAAAGAAAATGTGATACACATACACATAGGGTATTACACAGCCATAAAAAAAAGAATGCGATAATGTCCTTTTGCAGCAACATAGTTGGAGCTGGAGGCCATTATCCTAAGCGAACACAGGAACAGAAAATCAAATACTGCATGTTCTCATTTACAAGTGGGAGCTAATCATTGAATACACGTGGACACAAAAAAGGGAATAATAAACACTAGGACCTACTTGAGGGTGGAGGGTGGGAAGAGGGTGAGGACTGAAAAACTGCCTGTTGGGTACTATGCTTATCACCTGTGTGAAAAAAATAATCTGTACACCAAATCTCCATGACATGCAATTTACCTATGTAACAGGTCTGAACATGTACCCCTGAACTCATAAGTTAAAAAAAAGTATGAATCCTTGTAAGGTGGTATGAAGATGCTAAAACATCCCTTAATCATTACTTAATTAACCAGTATAGGCAAGGTTACTGTCATGTACTGAATTGTGTTCCCACTGACCCTTCCCTCTGCCTCAAGAATCACGTGTTGAAGCCCTAACTCCGAATGTGATGATATTTAGATATGGGGCTTTTGGGAGATACTGGGATAAGATGATTGGGTTCAGATTGGGGTGGGATCCTGATTATAGGATTAACGCTCTTATAGGAAGAGGACTGAACACCAGAGTTCTCCACTTGCCCAGTGAAGACAGAGGGAGAAGGTGACCACCTAACAGGAACTGAATTAGCCAGCAGTTTGATCTTGGACTGCCCAGCATCCAGAATTGTGGGAAAATAAAATTGTATTGTTTTAGCCACCCAGCCTATGACATTTTGCTATGGCAGCTGAGCTGACTAATGTGGTTATGGTGCTATAACAAACAACTTCTCAAAACTCAGATGCTAACGCAACAAAAATATATCTACTGCTTGTGCAAAGGTAAGCTGCAGTACTAGGCAATTCTACAAAACAACTGCCCTCTATAGGAAGACTCAGTGATCTAGGGTGACTTTATATGGTTGCTCCACCATCTCAGCACGGGAAGCTACTGAGAGGTTTAATCATCTCTGAAGGCAGCTCCTATCAGAGTCTATTCTGGGATGCACTTCAGTTGATTTAAGTTTTTGGAAGGCCAAGTGTAGTCTACAACAGTCACAAGTTGGAATGACAAAAGTGAACCTCCACCTCCCCAATGAACTTTAATTCATAGAAGGAATATATATGGTAGAATCTCTCTCTTTTTTCACTTTTACTCTCATGAATTCTTCTGCCACTTTCCTGACTGCCAAAAGAATTGAATCAGAAACAGTCAGATAAATATTCCTCCTTCCTGCTTCTTCTAGTGACCACGTGGGTATGGTGGATCTTCTAAAAACTAACATATCTCTTATTAAGATTTATTTGTTATCTACATACCAATAATTGCTCCAACTCTGCAAATCAGATTACAAAATAATTACAAACACCAAATGTGGTTCAAATTGCCTCTTACAGTTTCAGGCAAGCAGGATGATGGCATTAATTTGCTGCACTATTGCGCAGTGCATTTCTGGGGACATTAAAATAAATGTTACATCACAGCAGCACACAGCATCCGAAAACATAAGGAATTCATGGCCCTGAAAGTTTCAAATAATATAATTTACCAGTCACATCACATAAACTTCATTTTGAGTCTCTCCTATTATGGATACGAGGAAGCCTGTGTTAATGAGTGCTTGGGCTGTCAAGGGAAGGATATGACAATAAGGACATGGATTCCTACAATCCTACTATTATGGGGTAACCAAGTCTCTGCTCTCTAACAAGCAAAATTAATACAAAATAGAACTTCCCTTTTTTCCTTTCCCTAGGACTATGCTGTTTAGAATTAAAACTCAAACTTTAATATAATGAATGGCTTTGACTGAAAATAGAACAGACAGATTAAGATTAGAATTCCTAGTGCTCCCTTTTCCTCTCAGTTATAATCACTCTTTCTCCTAGCAAGTGATGAAGACAGAAGTGATAGTGAAGGATCTAGGGCATGCTGAGAAAAACATGCACATACCTCATTAATGTCTTCCTTTTTTTTTTTTTTTTTTTTTTTTTGGAGACAGAGTCTCGCTCTGTCACTCAGGCTGGAATAGTGGCATGATCTCAGCTCACTGCAAGCTCTGCCTCCCGGGTTCACGCCATTCTCCTACCTCAGCCTCCCGAGTAGCTGGGACTACAGGCTCCCGCCACCATGCCCGGCTAATTTTTTGTATTTTTAGTTGAGATGGGGTTTCACCATGTTAGCCAGGATGGTGTCGATCTCCTGACCTCGTGATCTGCCCGCCTCAGCCTCCCAAAGTGCTGGGATTACAGGCATGAGCCACCATGCCCAGCCTACCTCATGAATTTCCAGAAAAAAAATAGATAATATATAGTTTTCTCTGTTTTTCAAATGGGGAAACTAAAGTCCAACGGAAAGAAGTCACTGACCCAAGGTCACACCACTAATGAGAAGAAGAGCCAAGATTAGACTCAAGCTTCGTGATGTCTAAGCCAGTGCTGCTGTCACTGTGTTACCCTCCCATGTCCGGTCCAGATTCTAGTAAATGATTCTGTTTCCAATAGTGGTATCCAAAATATCAAATGAGAGACCAAGAAAATTTTCACTCATTGAATTAAATTCATTAAAAGAACAAGCATGTTTTTTAAAAATCCCCAGCTTTCTTGACTGTGCATAGAAGAGAAACATAAAAGATATGATGGATATCACAGAAAGTCATTGGTGGGATTGGGAGATTAGATTGATGGGTAAGTAATAAGAATGCTTAGGAAGGAATATTGCAGGTATGATGATAGCTATGTAATTTTTTTTCAAGTCAGGTGCATTTGAGAACATCCTTTCATATGAAAAACATTGATCATCTTCTCCTCCTCCTTCTCCTTCTTCTTTTCTTCTTCTCCTTCTTCTGCTTTTTCTTCTCTTCCTCCTTCTTCTTTTTTCCTCCTCCTCCTCCTCCTTCTTCTCCTTTCTCCTTCTCCTTCTCTCTCCTTCTTCTCTTAATTAGGAATATGCTCTAATGGATAACCTTTTAGGATGGTTGCTCTTGCGAAATCCAGTAGGGTCGTGGAGCCACTAATGACATACTTTGCTCTGATGTTCACATTAAAAAAAAACAGCTGCCTTTAGGACCTGGCTCAAAAGGAAGGAAATAATTTACCTTTCCTTGGCCTAGCACTTGAATCCTATAAATAAAAAAATAAATAAATAAATAAATACAGTGCTGAAAGAATCTTTTAGAGATACACTTTTCAGAAATAAGCTATTAAAATAATCAATGTCATTGGTCACATCCATGAAGATAATATAAATAAATGTATGGGTGATGTCCACATCAGCTGTGGCAGCAGAAGGTACACTGTAGCATCCGTGGATTGATACAAAGTTTTGGCAGAGGGGACTGGAAGTTCTGTTTTCAAAATATTGTCACTTCAGGCTTTGGACACTGATAACTGCTATTATATATATGTCATTTTTAAATGTAGAAATTGGAGTTCAAGAGAGGGAGTCAGAGCAAGATGGCCAAATAGAAGCCTCTGCTGATCATCTTCTCTATAGGAACACCAAATGTAACAGCTATCTACACACACACACACACACACACACACACACAGCTATCTACACACACACACACTCACAGCTATCTACACACACACACACACAGCTATCTACACACACACACACACAGCTATCTACACACACACACACACAGCTATCTACACACACACACACACACAGCTATCTACACACACACACACTCACAGCTATCTACACACACACACACACA
>NW_016804379.1:2495877-2525070 GCF_001698545.2 Rhinopithecus bieti
ATCTACACACACACACACACACACAGCTATCTACACACACACACACACACACAAGCAACTTCACAAGAACCAAAAGTCAAGTGAGTGACCACAGTACTTGGTTTTAACTTCATTTTGCTGAAAAAGGCACTGCAGAGGATAGGAAAGACAGTCTCAAATTGCTGACACCATCCTCCCCCATCCCCCAGCAGCAGTCATGTGGTGCAGAGAGAAAATCTGTGTGCACAGGGAGGGAGAGCACAGCGATTGTGGAACTTTGCATTGGAACTCAGTATTGGAACTTGGATACCAGTTTAGCCACAGTAGGGTACATCAGGCACAGTCATGAGGCACCTATTCCAGGCTCTAGCTCCTAGACACACCCTAGGCCATAAGCAAACTCACTGCCTTGAAGGGCAGAAGCCAGTCCTGGTAGGATTCGTCACCTACTGATTAAAGAGCCATTGGTCCCTAAATAATCAACAATTGTAACCAGGTAGTACATGGTGTGGGCCTTGGGTGAGACTCTGAAATGTGCTGGCTTCAGCTGTGACCCAGCAGATTAAAAACTGTGGTGACTATGAGAGACTTCTGTTTAAAAAAAAAAAAAAAAAAAGCAGAGGGAAGAGCAAAGGGAACCTTGTCTTGAAGCTTAGGTGCAAGCTCAGCCACAGTGGGGAAGAGCATCAAGCAAGTTTGAGGCTCCCAGTTACAGGCCTTGACATTTAGACAGTATTTCTGGACCTGCCATGGGCCAGAGGAGAGTCCACTGCCCTGAAGGGTAAGTTTCAAGCTTGGCTGCATTCACCAATATCTGACTAAAGAGCCCCCCTTGGGCCTTAAGTGAACATCAGTGGAAGCCTGGCAGTTCCCCCTGTGGGCCTGTGGTGGTGGTGAACATGAGGAGGAGACACTCCTCTGCCTGGGGAAAGGGGAAAAAAAGAGTGGGAAGGACTTCGGCTTGTGGTTTGGATGCTAGCTCAGAGACAGTAGAATAGAGCACCAGGTAGATTTCTAAGGTTTCTAACTCCAGACCCTGGCTCCCCACTGGCATCTCTGGACCTGCCCAGAGCCTGAAGGAACTCACTGGCCTAAAGGGAAGGATACAAGCCTGGAAGGCTTCATGATCTGCTGACTGTACAGCCCTGGGGCTTTGAACAAACATATGCAGTAGTCAGATAGTGGTTGCAATAGGCCTTGGGAGACAGCCAGTGCTTTGCTGGCTTCAGGTTTGACCCAGCACAGTCTCAGTGGTGGTGGCCACAGGGATGCTTGTGTCACCCCTCCCCCAGCTCCAGGCAGCTCAGCACAGAGAGAATGTTTGTGTGTTTGGGAGAAAATAAGAGAACAAGAGTCTTTGCCTGATAATTCAGAGAATTCTCTGTGATCTTATCCCAGAACACCAAAGTGGTACCTCTATGAGTCTACTAGAACCACAGTGATACTGGGCTTGGGGTGCCCCTTAATATGGATATGGCTACAATGACTAAAAACTATATCACAACACCCAAGTCCCATCAAATGCCTGGAAAGCCTTTCCTAGAAGGACAGGTACAAACAAGCCCAGACTACAAAGACTGCAATTAATAGCTAACTCTTCAATGCTTAGACAGTGATGAACATCCACAGGCATCAAGACCATCCAGGAAAACATGACCTCACCTAATGAAGTAAATAAGGCACAAGAGACCAATCCCAAAGAGACAGAGATATGTGACATTTCAGACAGATGATTTACAATAGCTGTTTTGAGGAAACCTGAATAAATTCAAGACAACACAGAGAAGGAATTCAGCATCCTAGCAGATAAATTTTTAAAAGATATTAAAATAATGAAAAAGGATCATGCAGAAATTCTGGAGCTGAAAAATGCAATTGCTATACTAAAGAATGTATCAGAATCTCTTACTAGCAGAACATATGAAGTAGAAGACAGAATTAGTGAACTTAAAGACAGGCTATTTGAAAATACAGTCAGAAGAGACAAAAGAAAAAAGAGTAAAGAATAAAGCATGCCTGACCAATTTAGAAAATAGCCTTAAAGGGCAATCTAAGAGTAACTGGCCTTAAAGAGGAGGTAGAGAAAAATATAGGGGTAGAAAGTTTATTAAAAGAGGTAATAACTTCCTAAACCTAGAGAAAGATATCAATGTTCATATACAAGAAGGTTATAGAACACCAAGCAGATTAAATCCAAAGAAGACTACCTCAAGGCATTTAATAATCAAACTCCCTAAGGTCAAGAATAGAGAAAGAATACTAAAAGTAGCAAGAGAAAAAAAATACAATGGAACTCCAATACATCTGGCAACAGACTTTTTAGAGGAAACCTAACAGGCCAGGAGAGAGTGGCATGACATATTTAAAGTGCTGAAAGAAAAATACTTTTATCCCAGAACAGTACATCTGGCAAAAAAATCCTTCCAGCATGAAAGAGAAATAAAGACTTTCCCAGACAAACAAAAGCTGAGGGACTTCATCAACACCAAACCTGTCCTCCAAGAAATGCTAAGGGGAGTTCTTCTATCTGAAAGAAAAGGACATTAATGCACAATAAAAAATCATCTGAAGGCACAAAACTCACTGGTAATAGTAAGTACACAGAAAAACACAGAATATTATAACACTGTAATTGTGGTGTGTAAACTATATATCTTAAGTAGAAAGATGAAAAGATGAACCAATCAAAAATAAGAACTACAACAACTTTTCCATATATAGTACAATAAGATATAAATAGAAACAAATAAAAGTTTAAAATGGGGCACAAAGTTGAAGTGCAGTGTTTAATTAGTTTTCTTTTTGCTTGTTTGTTTATTTATACAATCAGTGTTAAGTTGTCATCAGTTAAAAAGAATGGGTTATAAGATAGTACTCGCAAGTCTCATGGTAATCTCAAACAAAAAATATACAACAGATACAAAAAATATAAAAAGTAAGAAACTAAATCATAAGACCAGAGAAAATCACCTTCACTAAAGGAAGACAGGAAGGAAAGAAAAAAGTAAGAGAAGACCACAAAATAACCAGAAAACAAATAACAAAATGGCAGGGGTAAGGCTTCACTTATCAATAACATTGACTGAAACTGCATTAAACTCCCCAATCAAAAGACATAGGGTGGCTGAATAAATAAAAAAACAAAACCCAAAAATCTGTTGCCTCCAAGAAACACACTTCACCTATAAGGACACACATAGACTAAAAGAAATGAAGGTAAAAGATATTCCAAGTGAATAAAAAGAAAAAAGAGCAGGAGTATCTATACTTATATCAGACAAAATACATTTCAGACAAAACTATAAATAGAGACAAGGAATGCCATTATATAATAATAAAGGGGTCAATTAGCAAGAGGGTATAACAATTGTAAATATATATGCACCCAACACTGGAGCACCCAGAGATGTAAAGCAAATATTATTAAAACTAAAGACAGAAATAGACCCCAATACAATAATAGCTGGAGACGTCAGCATCCCACTCTCAGTATTGAATAGATCATTCAGACAGAAAATCAACAAAGAAACATTGGACTTAACCTGCGCTATAGACCAGGTGCACCTAATAGATATTTATGGAACACTTCATCCCATGGCTGCAGAATACACATTTTTTTCCTTAGCACATGGATCATTCTCAAAGACAGACCATATGTTAGGTCACAAAAGAAATCTTAAAACATTCAAAAATTGAAATCATATTACATATCTTCTCTGACCACAATGGAATAAAGCTAGAAATCAAATAAAAAGAGGGATTTCGGAAACTATACAAACACATGGAAATTAAACAATGTGCTTCCAAATGACCAGTGGGTCAATGAAGAGATTAAGAAGAAAATTGAAAAATTTATTGAAACAAATGATAATGGAAGAACAACATACCAAAACCAATGGGATACAGCAAAAGCAGTACTAAGAGGGAAATTTATAGCTATAAGTGCCTATATCAAAAAATGTAAAAATTTCAAATAAACAACCTAACAATGCATCTTAAAGAACTAGAAAAGCAAAAGCAAACCAAACCCAAAGTTAGTAGAAGAAGAGAAATAATGATAATCAGAACATAAATAAATGAAATTGAAATGAAGAAAGCAATACAAAAGATCAATGAAACAAAATGTTGGTTTTTTTGAAAAATTAAACAAAATTGACAAACCTTTAGCCTAAGACAAAAAGAGAGAAGACCCAAATAGATAAAATCAGGATGAAAAGGGAGACATTACAACCAATACCACAGAAATTCAAAGGGTTATTAGAGGCTACTATAAGCAACTATATGCCAATAAATTAGAAAACTTAGAAGAAATGGATAAATTCCTAGACATATACAATCTAACAAGATTGAACCATGAAGAAATCCAAAACCTGAACAGACCAATAACAAATAATGAGATCAAAGCTATCATAAAATGTCTCCCAGCAAAGAAAAGCCCAGGACCCAGTGGCTTCACTGCTGAATTCTACCAAACATTTGAAGAACTAATATCAATCCTATTCCAACTATTTCAAAAAAAAGAGAAGGGAATGCTTCCAAATTCATTCTGTGAGCCCAGTATTATCCTGCTACCAAAACCAAAGCAAGACAGATCAAAAAAAGAAAACCACAGGTCAATATTCCTGATGAACATTCATGCAAAAATTCACAACAAAATACTAGCAAACTAAATTCAGTAATACGTTAAAAATCATCATGACCAAGTGGGATTTATCCCAGGGATGCAAAGGTGGTTCAACATACATAAATCAATCAATATAATACATCGTATCAACAGAATGAAGGACAAAGCTATATGATCATTTCAATTGATGTTGAAAAAGCATTGTATAAAATTCAGGTGACAGAGCGAGACTCCATCTCAAAAAAAAAAAAAAAAAAAAAATTCAGCATCCCTTCATGATAAAAACCCTAAAAAACACTGGGTCTAGAAGGAACATACTTCAACATTAAAAAAGTCATACACAGCAGACCCACAGCTAGCATCATACTAAATGGGGAAAAACTGAAAGCTTTTCCTCTAAGATCTGGAACACAACAAGGATGCCCACTGTCATCACTGTTATTCAACATAGTACTGGACTTCCTAGCTAGAGCAATAAGGCAAGCAAAAGATATAACAGACATCAAAAGTGGAAAGCAAGAAATTATCCTTGTTTGCAAATGATATGATATCATATTTGGAAAACCTAAAGACTCCACCAAAAATCTATTAGAACTGATAAACAAATTCAGTACAATTGCAAGATACAAAACCAACATACAAAAATCAGTAGCATTTGTACATTTCAACAGTGAACAATCTGAAAGAGAAATCAAGATAGTAATCCTATTTACAATAGCTACAAATAAAATAAAATACCTAGGAATTAACAAAAAAAGTGACAACTCTACAATGAAAACTATAAAACACTGATGCAAGAAATGAATAGGATACACACAAAAAAATGGAAATATATTCTGTGTTCATGGATTGGAAGAATCAATGTTGTTAAAATGATCACACTACCCAAAGCAATCTACAGATTCAGTGTAGTCTGTATCAAAATACTAATGACAATCTTCACAGAAATAGAAAAAACAATCCTAAAATTTAAATGGAACCACAAAAGACTCAGAATAGCCAAAGCAATTCTGAGTAAGAACAACAAAACTGGAGAAATCACATTACCTAACATTAAGTGATACTACAGAGCTACAGTAACCAAAACAGCATGGTACTGGCATACTTGACACATAGACCAATGGATCAGAGTAGAGAACCCAGAAATAAATCCATATAGCCATAGTGAACTCATTTTTGAGAAAGGTTCCAAGAACATATATTGGGAAAGAACAACCTGTTCAATAAATGGTGCTGGGAAAACTGGATACCCATATGCAGAAGAATGAAGTTAGACCCCCTGCTATCTCTCACCATATACAAAAATCAAATTACAATGCACCAAATACTTAAATCGAATACATCAAACTATGAAACTACTACAAGAAAACATTGAGGAGATTCTCTAGGACATTGGACCAAGCAAAGATTTCTTGAATAAACCCCACAAGCACAGACAACCGAAGCAAAAACGGACAAATGGGATCACATTAAGTTAAAAACCTTCTTCACAGCAAAGAAAACAATCAACAAAGTGAAGAGACAACCCACAAGTGGGAGAAAATATTTTCAAATGACTTCATATGACAAGGGATTAATAACTAGCATACATAAGGAGCTCAAACAACTCTATAGGAAAAAACCTAATAATCCAATCTAAAATGGGTAAAAGATCTGAATAGACATTTATCAAAAGAAGACATACAAGTGATAAACAGGTATATGAAAAGGTGCTCAACATTGGTGATCATCAGAGAAATGCAAATCAAAACTATAGTGAGATATCATCTTACCCCAATTAAAATGGCTTTTATCCAAAAAACAGGCAATAGTGAATGCTGGTGAGGATATTGAGAAAAGGAAATACTGTTGGTGGGAATGTAAATTAGTACAACCATTATGGAGAACAATTTGGAGGTTCCCAAAAAACTTCAAAATAGAGCTATTATATAATCTAGCAAGCCCACTGCTGGGTATATACCCAAAAGAAAGGAAATCAGTATATTGATGAGATTATCTGCACTGCTATTGCAGTGATGAGATTATTGCAATGCTATTCACAATAGCCAAATTTTGGAACAACCTAAGTATCCATCAACAGATGAATGGATACAGAATATG
Organism: Rhinopithecus bieti; assembly: GCF_001698545.2. Classification (NCBI taxonomy): domain Eukaryota; kingdom Metazoa; phylum Chordata; class Mammalia; order Primates; family Cercopithecidae; genus Rhinopithecus; species Rhinopithecus bieti. Next base: position 2,502,581 of record NW_016804379.1, read on the forward strand.
GTACATTTACATAGTTGAGTAGTCTTCAGCCATAAAAAAACAATGAGATTCTGTCATTTGCAACAACATGGATGGCACTGGGAGCTATTATGTTAAGTGAAATAAGTCAGGTACAGAAAGACAAACTTTGCATGTTATCACTTATTTGTGGGAGCTAAAAATTAAAACAATTGAACTCATAGAAATAGAGAGTAGAAGGATGGTTACCAAAGGCTGGGAAGGATAGTAGGGAATTGGGAGGAAGTGGGAATGGTTAGTGGGTACCTATTATGTACCTACTATGTATACCTACTACCTACTATGTACCCACAGAATTAAAAAGAAATTAAAGAAAAAAGAAATTGGAGTTAGAGAAAGCAGAAATCTTCAGGTAGGGAGGAAAAATAGTAGTAGCTAGTTCTTGGTGAAACAATAGCTATGAATATCTGACATAGGCTCCTGACAAGTAAAAACGGTAAAAAGGGGACAGTGAAAAGGGGAGAGGAGGTGTACTACAGTAGCAGTCACTTCCAAGGGACATCTTCTCTAGGTATTTCTCCCTTCCCCAACTCACATTCAAGCCTAGTATGTAATTTGCCTCATCAGCATGCTGTCATTGTCAACATCATCCACACTCTCAAGCTTCAAATGTCGATAAAAATAAATTGCTGCTCATAATTCAGCTGTGTTAACACATTTGGGAAACTGGGGAAAAGCTTTTAGCCTAGTTGCATATGTCAATGACATCAGCCAAAATAAGCCTTGACTTGGTGCTCCAGGGGCTAGAGAAGGCCTAACAAATGTGAACAAATCACTGGGTTCAAAGACAAATTCTAAATCTTCCCTTCAACTCTCTATTTATTTTATATGATTCTCCCTTCACCCTCACCAACCTCTTTGGCCTCTTCCTTTGGCGATGATGATGATGACGACGATGATGATGATACTTAAGATAATTCAACCCCTCCTTGCTTCTGCAAGATATGAGCCTCCTAGAAGCCAAAGATCTATTGTTTGCTAGTAAGAGTTATGTATGTATAAATGATATATTTTTAACTGTTTATTAAAGCCCAACTATATGCATAAAAGTACACAGAGGTATAAAATTGAAATTCATAAAAATGAATTTTTATAAAATAATCATATCCATGTAACCAACACCCAGAACAAAAAGTAGAACATTACTAGCACACAGAAGTCAATCCTTTGCCCAAGGGTTGCCAGTATCTCACTTCTAATAGCATAATTTTGTCAGATATGTCCTTTATAAAAATTAAATTCTACACTATGTTCATTTTGTCTTATTATTTTCTCTTAATATTGAGTTTATGAGATTTATTGCTTTATGTAGTTATTGGTTATTAATTCTCATTACTGTATAGTATTTATTGTGTAATTATACCACAATGTGTTTACTCATTCCAACATTGATGGGTAATTAGCCAATTTTCTTTTTTTCACATTATTTGTCTATTATCCATAGTGCTTCTGTGGCTATTCTTAAATATTTTGGGTGAAAACATGTATGCATTTGTTTGGGTATGTTCCTAAGGGTAGAACTGCTGGTTTTTTGGGGATGCACATGCCCAGCTTAAGTAGAAGCTGCCAGTTTTCCAAAATGAATATGCAGTATATACTGTTTCAAAATATTATGGCTCAGTGCAGCCTTGAACTCCTGAACTGAGGTGATCCTCCTGCCTCAGCCTCCCAAGTAGCTGGGACTACAGACTCGCATGACCTGGCTATTTAATTTTTTTTTTTTTTTTTTTTTTGTAGAGCTAGGTCTGCTTATATTGCCTAGGCTGATTGCAGACTCCTGGCATCAATCTTCTTGCCTTAACCTCCCAAAGTTCTTGGATTACAGGCATGAGCCACTGCACCTGGTCAAAATGAATATACTATTTTATGTTAACACTAGCAGTATAGAGAGTTCCAGTTTCTCCACATCCTCCCAACACTTGGCTTCTCCTCTTTTAGCCTTTCCAGTAGGTATGTTTGGTTCAGGACTTTGCCCACTTTTCTATTGAGTTGACTGGGGTTTTTAATTATTAATGTGTAAGAGGTTTTTATATATTGTGATACGAGATCTTTGTCAAACGCAAGTATTGTAAATATTTTCTCTCATCCCGTAGACTGACTTTTCACTATCTTAATGGAGTCTTTTGACAAAATTAGAATTTTAAAAATACATTTAGAATACTTTCTGCAACCTCACTAATGAGAGGATTAAGAAACCTCCATCTATTCTACAGGGAAATACATCAGACTCTGCCTGGCTCGGCTGGTAGAAGTAAGGAGGTAATTCTGTGCCCTAGAATTAAGAAAGAATAACTGATAATAATAATATCAATCATAGATGGATTGCCTACTATATGTCTAGAGATTATTATATATATTATATCAAAGTTAAAACTTACCACCTTCCTATGACATAAAAGTATTATCATCAACCTCATTTTCAGATGAAGAAACTCTGGCACAGACAAGTAACTTTAAACTTAGTATAGTCATTTCTAAATTTCTACTCTTGACCTTTACTATATACTTTCTTTTTGCCACCTCATACTAAAGCCAAAAATTCACAATATCTCCTGTTTAATAGGAACTTAGTCTAGCTAAATATGGCCCCCAGAGATTCCATGCAATGAGCAGTCATTGCAGGCAGCCTGACCTTAAAAGGCAAGGAGGCTCCTGTCTCCACCTGAGGGCAAGGCCTCATGAGGAGCTCAGGTGGAAACTATTGGCCACCCCCATTCCCAGCAGCTGGGAGAATGCATGCTTTAGTCTATAGGAAACAGCTGGAAAGTACAGCATGCTATCCACTATTCCTTGTACTGTCTGTATCTGCTTGCTTCATGTAATAAGTTCCAGTAAAAGCTCCTCAAGGATTTTGTTGGGCCTCTTTTCCTGGTAGGAACATATAATGGGAAGGTTAGTGGCATAAACTACAGTCCTTGCCATTGCAGTTTTGCTTCAGGCAACAATTGATATTCATTATCTCCCTCTTCCATGCCTCCCAACCTCCATTCTAGAGTCCCTTCACTATTTGTACCTCTGCTAGTGAAGAAGCCTACATAGTATAGTGACCCAGACGTTCATCCTATTGCTGGTCCACCAGCAGGTGATGAAGCTCCAAAACCCCATATTAGAGTTTCTTGGGACGCTCCTGGTACCAGTTGCTTCAGGTTAAGTTGCCCGAGAAGCAGGCTGTAGGATGGAGCTGTCTGTGTGTGCAGGAAAAGTAAGGGAAGCATAATTGGCAAAGGGATAAGTTGAAATGAAAATCAGCGTAACAAAGGCTTCAGCCAATCCAACCAGAAACTCTGGAATTGCATGGCCTTCTATAGTTATCTTAAATGGGGAAAGGAGGCAAGCCTTCATATCTCCACATCAACCAATCATTGGATGTGGCCTGACCCCAAGATGGGGATGAGGTTTGGAGGAGTGGCAGTTCTCTTCATCTGAAAGCTATTGACCAACAACATTTCCAGTCCTAGGTGGGGGTGATATGGGAAGATCACCATGGCATCCACTGCAATTATTTATGCCTTAGATCTGAGTTGCAATAATTCAGAAGAATACATTTTGCATTTGAAATATTTGGGGTATCACTGGTAAAGCAGACTTCTGGAAGGGATTTAGATTTATACAGGTGAAAACATGCTTCATACTAGCAGATTTCATCAGTTATAATCATCAAGATAGATATCAACAACTTGGAAGATGAATTCTAATTTTATTATTACTTTATATACTATGAAAAAAAATTGCCATCAATTAAATTGTGATGCACAATGTTATATGTAAGAGGTATCTCTATTTCAGAGATAGGAAAGTATGAATAAAGCCCCCCTGCATCTAAGAATTGATGATATATAGTAAGTTTTAACACCCCTCCTTGCCACACACACACAAACACAAGAAAATGGTGTTTTTCGTGGTGTTAGTGAACATTGCCAAAATGGAAGTAAAGGGTAGATTTATTGGCAAGATCATCCTCAGTCCAGGTGTCCAGATAAAGTAACAGTTGTTCACTGCTTTACTTCCCTACTACATCGTACCTGTGTCATGGTATATGTAGGGTAGGCAGCATATCCCAGTGGATGAGTGGCATTTGGCATTCACAGAAAAGGACGCAGGGAAGTCGTCCAGACCAGAAGGGACCTTACTAACCCACTCACCTACTCAGGAGTCCTTCTCGGCTCAGGATACATGTGCCTGGGCGTGGCCATTCTGTCTCTCTCATCCTTTAATCCTAAGACTATAATAAAGGGAAAGGGGCCCTCACTCTTTCCCTAACCCACCCCAGCTTTTCATTGACAAGGAAGATGTAGAAACGGTGTTCAAGAGTGAGGATACTCACCACTATGCAAGGCACAGTTCATTCTCTCTCAGTCCACACACACCTCAGGCTCTGCCTTCTCTACCCCACCTATCCTATGGCAAACAATTCTTCTCTCTTCAGTCATAGCAAAAACTCTTGACGTGTTCCCTCCTTCGTGTAATGTTTTATGATGACCTGAATGAGAATCAATCTCCTTGGTCTCTTCCTTTCTAAACTCCCACAGAGGCCTCTTCACTCATGTTTCCCACTTTAAATGTACTTACATCTTTGCTTGAACAGCATTCAGACTTGGTTTAATTGCAGCATTTTTCTGGGATGTGGTTGTCAGCATATCCTTCACAGGCTGACTTATGACCACAATGTCTCTCCCACACTTTCAGCAACACAGATAATGGACTTGGCAGTGAACACTGATTAAAGACATGGAGCCTCTTGCTAGCTTCTGTTGCTGCTGCTGATGCAGAGTCAGGATCTTAAATGTACATCGAGATCTCCCAGTTGGTCCTCCAAGGTCTATCCTGGACAAGGCTGCAGAGTTTTCCCAGCAGCCCTCTACGATGGGATGATTTGCTGCTCGGGGTTGCTCTGATTTTCTAAGATGCTGGGGGGAACTGGAAAGCATCAGCGTTTATCACGCACTAGAGGGTGCCAAAGTCCTGGGTAACTGAGTCCATCTAGGAAGAGTGTGTCTCAACCTGAAGCCCCAGGAAAGAGAAGCAGTGCCCATATTTCTAAAGTTCTGCAGCTGGACTGGGCATGAGGACCTCTGCTGGAACACATGCCTGCACTATCAGAGAGACTATTCTAAAACATTCAGTAGATCAGGATCTATACCACTGCTGAAGGTTTTTCAAAGGCAACACCACTGTGATTGAATATATATATATATTTTAACAGTAGTAATAGCTACCTATTTGCATACTATTTGTTATATGCCATATACTGTTGTAAGCACCTTATATGCATTAAGATATTAAATCAATGCTAAAACATTATCTTCAAGTTATAGATGAGAAAACTAAGGCAAAGCGCTTAAGAAATTTGCCCTAGATCACGTAGCTTGTAAGTGGCAGGACCAGGATTCAAATCCAGGACTCCAGCTACAGCGTCTTCAACACTCTGCTTCACTCACATGTTAATACAAATATCAGGCACTCTATTGCCACATTTCTTGTCAGAAGTAAACATAAATTTCCTCCAGCTTCCCTGGTTAGGCAACTACCACGTTCAGTACCCTTAATAGTAGAAAGTTCTTTTTTAACACTCCCATGAATCCAGTTCCTGTTCTTTACTTCCACCCTAGATTTTTTTTTAAAATCTATCTATATACATTTTTGCACTCTAAACTTTTTGACTGTATTATGGGGTATTTACTGACTGCCCAGCCTCAACAAATGGGGATTTTTTTTTTTTTTTTTTTGGTAAAGATGGGGTTTCGCTATGGTGCTCAGGCTGGTCTCAAACTCCTTGGCTCAAGCAATCCTCCCACCTCAGCCTTCCAAAGTACTAGAATTACAGATGTGAGCCACTGTACCCAGCCAATAAATAGCTTCTGACTGCCGTGCTTTTAAACACAACTGACAAAATCTTTCTTGGATTCCAACAAGCTGTTGGCCACATTTCTTTAACTCCTATTCCAAAACAGTGCTGAAAGTACCCAAGTGAAAGGTGACAAACTAGGTCCAATGACTTGGCACTGCATTTGAACTAATTAATTTCACAAAACTCTCAGCTAACCTACATGTAATATTCTTAAAAGGAAGACTTTTAGAAGAACTAGACAACACAATGTTCTGAACAAAAAAAAAAAAAATTTGAGACGGAGTTTCACTCTTGTTGCCCAGGCTGGAGTGCAATGGCATGATCTCAGCTCACTGCAACCTCCACCTCCCAGGTTCAAGTGATTCTCCAGCCTCAGCCTCCTGAGAAGCAGGAATTACAAGTGCCACAACCACACCTGGCACCCGGCTAATTTTTATATTTGTAGTAGAGATGGGGTTTCATCATGTTGGCCAGGCTGGCCCCGAACTCCTGACCTCAGGTTATCCACTTGCCTTGGCCTTCCAAAGTGCTGGGATTTCAGGTGTGAGCCACCATGGCCAGCCTGAAATTTTTTTCTTTACCAAAACATTAAATGTATTCTCTCCTGTCTTACATGATTGACAGAAATTTCTTAAATGCACCCACAATTAATTGAACTTGAATTGTCTCTAAACTTGATTCCCCTCTTGTTCCAATAGCAACTTGCTGTAGGACCTTACCCAAGAGTTTCCTCATTCTATGGAAAGAGACAGAACTTCTCTCTAAGAGACCCTTCCTGGAAAAGTTGTATGCAAATAAGATTATGGTGAATTAAATCACATTATCAGTGCATTTGGAGGAACTTTTTGTTTTATATCACATAAGCACTATGATTATAAAATGAGGAAGACTTGTTTTATTCTTATTGGTAAATTTCAGTTTATCCATATGGGATTTTTTTGAAGATATTTAGGCCAAGCAGATTCTCTTGTAGACACCCTAGTTTTAAAACAAGGCCAGTTAGGAAGTGGATGGCAAGATGGCCGAATGGGAAGAGTTCCGATCTGCAGCTGCCAACTAGATCAACGCAGAAGGCAGGTGACTCCTGCATTTCCAACTGAGGTACCCGACTCCTATCATTGGGAGTGGTTAGACAGTGGGTGCGGCCCACAGAAGGCAAGCAGGAGCAGGGTGGGATGTCACCTCACCTGAGAAGTACAAGACATCAGAGAACTTCCTCCCCTAGGCAATGGAAGCCCTGAGGGACAGTGCCATGAGGAACGGTGCATTCTGGCCCAGATACTTTGCTTTCCCCATGGTCTTCGCAACCCACAGACCAGGAGATTCCCTTGGGTGCCTACACCACCAGGGCCCTGGGTTTCAAGTACAAAACTGGGGGGCCATTTGGGCAGACATCAAACTAGCTGCAGGAGTTATTTTTCATACCCCAGTGGCTCCTGGAACCCCAGCGAGACAGAACCGTTCACTCCCCTGGGAAGGGGGCTGAAGCCAGGGATCCAAGTGGTCTAGCCCTGCAGATGCCACCCCCAAATTGCCCAGCAAGCTAGTATCCACTGGCTTGAAATTCTCATTGCCAGCATAGCAGTCTTAAGTTGACCTCGGACACTTGAGCTTGGTGTGGGGAGGGATGTCCTCCATTACTGAGGCTTAAGTAGGCAGTTTTCCCCTCATAGTATAAACAAAGCCACCAGGAAGTTCAAACTGGGCAGAGCCCACCACAGCTCTGCAAAGCCACATGTAGCCAGACTGCCTCTCTAGATTCCTCCTCTCTGGGCAGGGCATCTCTGAAATAAAGGCAGCAGCCCCAGTCAGGGGCTTATAGATAAAACTCCCATCTCCCTGGAACAGAGCACCTGGAGGAAGAAATGAAGGTGGGTGAAGCTTCAGAAGACTTAAACATTCCTGCCTGCCAGCTCTGAAGAGAGCAGTGGATCTCACAGCACAGCACTCAAGCTCTGCTAAGGGACAGACTGCCTCCTCAAGTGGGACCCTGACGACCATGCCTCCTGACTGGGAGACACGTCCCAGTAGGGGATGACAGACACTTCATACAGGAGAGCTCTGGCTGGCATCTGGTGGGTGCCCCTCTGGAATGAAGCCTCCAGAGAAAAGAACAGGCAGCAATATTTGCTGTTCTGCAGCCTCTGCTGGTGATACCTAGGCAAACAGGGTCTGCACTGGACCTCCATCAAACTCCAGCAGACCTGCAGCAGAGAAGCCTGTTAGAAGGCAAACTAACAAACAGAAAGGAATAGCATCAACATCAACAAAAAGGACATTCAGACAGAAACCCTATCCGAAGGTCAACAACATCAAAGAACAAAGGTAGTTAAATCCATGAAGATGAGGAAAAACCAGCTCATAAAGGCTGAAAATTCCAAAACCCAGAATGCCCCTTCTCCTCCAAAGGATCACAACTCCTTGCCAGCAAGGAAACAAAACTGAACAGATCATGAGTTTGATGAATTGACAGAAGTAGGCTTCAGAAGGTGGGTAACAACAAACTCCTCTGAGCTAAAGGAGCATGTTCTAGCCCAATTCAAGGAAGCTAAGAACCTTGATAAAAGGTTACAGGAACTGTTAACTAGAATAACCAGTTTAGAGAAGAACATAAATAAGCTGATGGAGCTGAAAAACACAGCACAAGAACTTCATGAAGCATACACAAGTATGAGTAGCTGAAGCAATCAAGCAGAAGACAGGATATCAAGGATTGAAGATCAACTTAATGAAATAAAGTGTGAAGACAAGATTAGAGAAAAAAGAATGAAAAGGAACAAACAAAGCCTCCAAGAAATATGAGACTATGTGAAAAGACCAAACCTATGTTTGACTGGTGTACCTGAAAATGATGGGGAGAATGGAACCAAGTTGGAAAACACTCTTCAGGATATTATCCAGGAGAACTTCCCCAATGTAACAAGACAGGCTAACATTCAAATTCAGGAAATACAAAGAACACCACCAAGATACTCTTTGAGAAGAGCAACCCCAAGACACATGATCATCAGAATCACCAAGGTTGAAATGAAGGAAAAAATGTTAAGGACAGCCAGGGAGAAAGGTCAGGTTACCCACAAAGGGAAGCCCACCAGACTAACAGCAGATCTCTCTACAGAAACCCTACAAGCCAGAAGAGAATGGGAGCCAATACTCAACATTCTTAAAGAAAAGAAATTTCAACTCAGCATTTCATATCCAAACTAAGCTTCATAAGTAATGGAGAAATAAAATCCTTTACAGACAAGTAAATGCTGAGCGATTTTCTCACCAACAGACCTGCTTTACAAGAGCTCCTGAAAGAAACACTAAATATGAAAATGGAAAAACTGGTACCAGTCACTGCAAAAATGTAAGACCGTCAACACTATGAAGAAACTGCATTAACTAATGGGCAAAATAATCAGCTAGCATCATAATGACAGGACTGAATTCACACATAACAATACTAACCTAAAATGCAAATGGGCTAAATGCCCCAATTAAAAGACACAGACTGGCAAATTGGATAAAGAGTCAAGACCTATTGGTGTGCTGAATTAAGGACACCCATCTCATGAGCAAAGACACACATAGACTCAAAATAAAAGGATGGAGGAGTATTTACCAAGCAAATAGAAAGAAAAAAAAAAAAAAGCAGGGGTTGCAATCCTAGTCTCTGATAAAACAGACTTAAAGCAACAAATATCAAAAAAGACAAAGAAGGACATGACATAGTGGCAAAGGGATCAACCCTACAAGAAGAGCTAACTATCCTAAATATATATGCACCAAATACAGGAGCACCCAGATTCATAAAGCAAGTTCTTAGAGACCTACAAACAGACTTAATTTCCCACACAATAATAACGGGAGACTTTAACACTCCACTGTCAATATTAGACAGATCAATGAGACAGAAAACTAACAAGGATATTCAGGACTTGAACTCTTCTCTGGACCAAGCAGACCTAGTAGATATCTACAGAACTCTCCACCTCAATCAACAGAATATACATTTTTCTCAACACCACATTGCACTTACTCTAAAATTGACCACATAATTGGAAGGAAAACACTTCTCAGCAATTGCACAAGAACAGAAATCATAATGAACAGTCTCTCAGACCACAGTGCAATAAATTAGAACTCAGGATTAAGAAACTCACTCAAAACTGCACAACTAAATGGAAACTGAACAACCTGCTCCTGAATGACTACTGAGTAATTAACAAAATTAAGGCAGAAATAAATAAGCTCTTTGAAACCAACAAGAACAAAGACAAAACAAACTAGAATCTCTGGGACACAGCTAAAGCAGTGTTCAGAGGGAAATTTATAGCACTAAATGCCCACATGAGAAAGCAGAAAAGATGTAAAATTGACCCCCTAATATCACAGTTAAAAGAACTAGAGAAGCAAGAGCAAACCAACTTAAAAGCTAGCAAAAGAGAAGAAATAACTAAGATCAGAGCAGAACTGAAGGAGAAAGAGACATGAAAAACCCTCAAAAATCAATGAATCCAGGAGCTGATTTTTTGAAAGTATTAACAAAATAGATAGCTAGCCTGACAAAGAAGAAAAGAGAGAAGAATCAAATAGACACAATAACAAATGATAAAAGGGATATCACCACTGATCCTACAGAAATACAAACTGCCATCAAATAATACTATAAACACTTCTAGGCAAATAAACTAGAAAATCTAGAAGAAATTGATAAATTCCTGGACACATACACCCTCCCAAGACCAAACCAGGAAGAAGTTAAATCCCTGAATAGACCAATAACAAGTTCTGAAATTGACACAGTAAGTAATAGCCTACCAACCAAAAAAAAAAAAAAAACCCAGGGCCAGGCGAATTCACAGCCGAATTCTACCAGAGGTACAAAGAGGAGTCGGTACCACTGCTTCTGAAACTATTCCAAACAATACAAAACAGGGACTCCTCCCTAACTCATTTTATGAGGCTGGCATCATCCTGATACCAAAACCTGGCAGAGACAAAACAAAAAAAGAAAATTTCAGGCCGATATCCCTGATGAACATCAATGCAAAGATCCTCAATAAATACTGGCAAACTGAATCCAGCAGCACATCAAAAAGTTTATGCACCACAATCAAGTCAGCTTCATCCCTGGGACGCAAGGCTAGTTGAACATATGCAAATCAATAAACATAATCCTTCACATAAATAGAACCAATGACAAAAGCCACATGATTATCTCAATACATGCAGAAAAAGTCTTTGATATAATTCAACACCCCTTCATGCTAAAAACTCTCAATAAACTAAGTATTCATGGAATATATCTCAAAATAATAAGAGCTATTTATGACAAACCCAGAGCCAATATCATTCTGAATGTGCAAAAGCTGGAAGCATTCCTTTGAAAACCAGCACAAGACAAGGATGCCCTCTCTTACCACTCCTATTCAACATAGCATTGGAAGTTCTGTCTGGGGCAATCAGGCAAGAGAAAGAAATAAAACGTATTCAAATACAAAGAGAGAAAGTCAAATTATCTCTGTTTGCAGATGACATGATTGTATATTTAGAAAATCCCATCGTCTCAGCCCAAAATCTCCTTAAGCTGATAAGCAACTTCAGCAAAATCTCAGGATGCAAAATCAATGCGCAAAATTCACAAGCATTCCTACACACCCATAATAGACAGAGACCCAAATCATGAGTGAACTCCCATTCACATGTGCTACAAAGAGAATAAAGTACCTAGAAATACAACTTATAGGGGATGTGAAGGACCTCTTCAAGTAGAACTACAAACCACTGCTCAAGGAAATAAGAGAGGACATAAACAAATGGAAAAACATTCCATGATCATGGATAGGAAGAATCAATATCATGACAATGGCCATAGTGCCCAAGGTGATTTATAGATTCAACGCTATTCCCATCAAGCTACCATTGACTTTCTTCACAGAATTAGAAAACAACTACTTTTAATTTCATATGGAACCAAAAAAGATCCTGTATAGCCAAGACAATCCTAAGCAAAAAGAACAAACCTGGAGGCATCAGGCTACCTGACTTCAAACTATACTACAAGGCTACAGTAACTAAAATAGCATGGTACTGGTACCAAAACAGATATATAGACTAATGGAACAGAACACAAGTCTCAGAAATAATGCCACACATCTACCATCATCTGATCTTTGACAAACCTGACAAAAACGAGCAATAGGGAAAGGATTCCCTATTTAATAAATGGTGTTGAGAAAACTGGCTAGCCATATGCAGAAAACAGAAACTGGACCCCTTCCTTACACCTTATACAAAAATTAACTCAAGATAGATTAAAGACTTAAATGTAAGACCTAAAACCATAAAAACTCTAGAAGAAAACCTAGGCAATACCATTCAGGACATAGGCACGGGCAAAGATTTCATGACTAAAACACAAAAAGCAATGGCAACAAAAGCCAAAATTGACAAATGGGATCTAATTAAACTAAAGATCTTCTGCACAACAAAAGAAACTATCATCAGAGGGAACAGGCAACCTACAGAATGGGAGAAAATTTTTGCAATCTATTCATCTGACAAAGGGCTAATATCCAGAATCTACAAGGAACTTAAACATATTTACAAGAAAGAAACGAACAACCCCATCAAAAAGTGGGCAAAGTATATGAACAGATACTTCTCAAAAGAAGACATTTATGTGACCAGCAAGCATGAAAAAAAAAAAAAAAAAACTCATTATCACTGGTCATTAGAGAAATGCAAATCAAAACCACAATGAGATACCATCTCACGGCAGTTAGAAAGGCAATCACTAAAAAGTTAGGAAACAACAGATGTTGGAGAGCATATGCAGAAATAGGAACGCTTTTACACTGTTGGTGGGAATGTAAATTAGTTCAACCACAGTGGGAGATAGTGTGGTGATTCCTCTAGGATGTAGAACCAGAAATACCATTTGACCCAGCAATCCCATTACTGGGTATATGCCCAAAGGATTATAAATCATTCTACTATAAAGATACATGCACATGTATGTTTATTCAAGCACTATTCACAATAGCAAAGACCTGGAACCAACCCAAATGCCCACAGATGACTGACTGGATAAAGAAAATGTGGCACATATACCCATGGAATACTATGCCCCCATAAAAAAGGATGAGTTCATGTCCTTTGCAGGAACATGGATGAATCTGGAAACCATCATTTTCAGCAAACTAACACAGCAGCAGAAAACCAAGTACCGCATGTTCTCACTCATAAGTGGGAGTTGAACAATGAGAACGTATGGACACAGGGAGGGGAACATTACACACTGGGACCTGTCCAGGGGTGGGAGTCTAGGGGAGGGAGAGCATTAAGAGAAATACCTAATGTAGATGATGGGTTGATGGGTGCAGCAAACCACCATGGCACGTGTATACCTATGTAACAAAACTGCACTTTTTGCACATGTATCCCAGAACTTAAAGTATTTTTTTTTTAAAAAAAGGCCAATTATGTCTGATTCTTGGATATAGTATATTGACAATCTAGGCAGACTGCTGGATGTAGGTGAAACAGTAGAGTTGGAGTGCTTGGATTCCAATCCTGGCTCCTCCACTTACCAGCTGTGAGAATTTAGCCAAGTTACTCTCTCTGTGCCTCAGTTTCTTCATCTACAAAATAAGAATAATAATAGCAAATCAGGAAAAGTTCCCTTATCCCCCTTACAGGGCATCCAATAGGAGTGTACTCACTTCTTTGGTGCCCTACTGCTCATATCCCTAGAGGAAGCATGCAGAGTGGCAGGCTGTGTGGCTCAACTCCATGGAAGTGTCTAGGGGTGAATGTTTATAGCTCCTGAAGCCCCAGTGTGTGTGCATTACAAGGTGCTCTTTCAGTTTAGTCATCCATAGATGGCTTGTCTTAGTCAGCTCTATTAGACCCCCCGCCTTATTGCTAGGACAGAGGGCTTTCTGTATCCTGGGGTTTCTTGCCTTGGTGTACTGGAAGTATCAGATCACACATGGGCTTAGAGAATGAGTGCAAAGTTTTATTGAGTGGAAATAGCTCTCAGCAGACGGGGGAGCCAGAAGGGGATGGAGTGGGAAGGTGGTTTTCTTCTGGAGTCAGGCTGCTGAGAGGCCAGGGGCTCTATTCTGACTGCTCCAGCCAAACTCCATGCTGTTTCACCGGTCCATGGCCCGCCAGCTTGCCGGTGTCTGTCAGTGTGCCCTTATGCCGGTGCATTCCTCTAGACATCCAACCACTTGTGTTTTCTTCAGCTGGTGTGTTCCTCTCGACATCCAACCCTGCGTGTGTGTGTGTGTGCCCGCTAGGGTCTTGGGGTTTTTAAAGGCACGGGATGGGGGCGTGATGGATTAGGGTGGTCTTGGGCAATGCAACATTTGATCAGGAAAACAGAAATGCCTGTCCTCACCTAGGACCATGGGCACAGGCCTGGGAGTAGAACCCTAGCCAGGGACCTGCCCTTCTCTACTCAGCACTTTGTGCCTGCCTCCCATATCACTAGTACCTACCTCATGGAGTGGTTGTGAGAACTGAATGAGTTAACACATGCAAAGCACTTATAACACTAGCACTAAGTGCTCAACAAATATATTTGTTATTAGTTGCTGTTTTCATTCCCAATAATACCTAATTGTCTGGGAGGGAGCGGAGTCTGGGAAGTGTACTAAAGTTGTTGCCCTTAGAAGGTACAAACAGAATCTGAAATAAAAAGAAAGCAGCTTTCTCAGAATCCCTGGGCATAACATCATCACACAGGTATCCTGCTGTCGCTCTGAACTCAGGTGAGGACTGGTAAAAACAACAGAATGTTGTTTAGAAACAACAGAAGGTTTAAACTGTTTCTTCTGAGTGGTAGGCAATTGCAGGAATGCTTTACAAGGAAGTCTTGCTGGTTGTACCTGAGTATATCCGGCAAGCAAATTTCCTTTCAGAGTTCAAACAGCAGATGTGCCCATCCATGAGCCCCCAAAGCCTGTGTGGTCTAATTAGGTGGTCAGTGATATCTATTGTTTAATTTAATGGAAACACTCTAGGTTTTCAAGAATCAAATCAGCAGTCCTTGGAAAGATCAGAATTGGACCTCACATGTCATCTCATTTTCCTGCCTATAATGCTGACTGGAGATAAGAACTGAGGACATGAACTCAGTTATAGGATGCTAATGAGGATGTTTCATGCTGCTCAAGAAATTGGCAACCAGATCTTGAGAGTGTAGACAAAAAAAGGATGCGTTGCAAAATGGCCTCCAGCAATGGCTAGATACCTTTCTCAGACTAAGAAAGAACCAAACCTGTTTGCTAACACAAACCAACAATTTAGAACCCAATCCACACACTCTAGTTATTTAAAAACCTGGAGGATTATAGAAAGGGGTTGAGGGAATCATTGAAACCACAAGTCATAAGCTTGTGAGACATTTTCCCTACCACCAAACTAAATTAAGAAGCCCCAAGAAAATCACTTGTTGAAATCTCAGGTAACTGTGGGAATGGTGGAGTGATATCTCATTCTCAAATTGTATGTCTGCTCAAGGGGAAGACTTGCTGGTGTACCCCTTCTATCTGAGCAGAAGACCGTAATGAAGATGAAGGTAGGGCAAGGTGGTGGTGGAACACTTTGTGCTCCCACCATTGGTCACAGCAGGGGTGCATGAATTTCCTGTGGGCTACACAGACACTACAGAAGGAGCAAAATGTGAGGCATCTTGCTCTTACCCTAACTGAGAGGGCTGGGGTGCAGGGCAAGCAGCCTCAACTACCAGAAGTTGCAGGAATTTTTTGGAAGAGATCAAGTCAGAGGTGGCTGTCCTATGTTGGAGAGCAAAGGAGTGGGGGGGCCCTTCATCTATCCCTACGCCCACCTAGGGTCCCCAAAGTACTGCCTTCAGAGGCCTGCTATACAGAGGACTTTTGGAGCTGTGAGTGTGAGCTAAGGAGGAGCAGTAGCCAAAAGAGAACTCCGACAGGTGGCTGTCAAGGGCAGATTGGGTGCACAGAAAGGATTATTCAGAGGTTACCTTGATTTCGAAATTAATATTCCATTTATTCAAAACTCCAGTTCTTTCTGAAGCTTTTAAATTCAGCCTACCGATCTTATTTTGCTATTTATAGTTCTAGCAATCATTAAAAATTGCCTTTTATGGGGTCGTTGATTAACATGTAGTCTCATTTACAAATTTAGTTTAACTCCTTTAAATATTTTGTTGCATTAAATTATTAAATATATTTAATTTCCCTTTTAAGTTCCCTAGTTGTCTGACTTAGCAAAAAGGCCTTCCTAAGTGCTTGAATCATTCTTATAAATCTAATAAATTAAACTTATAAATAAGGTAAGACTTAAGACTTCTTAAGTGTGCTAATGCAAATATATACATTTAGTAAGAGTTCTACTTAAAGTCCAAAGCTCAAACCAAATACTCAATAATTTTGAATTAGAGTCACAAGATTGACCTGCTACTCTAATACACCCAATTCTCTTAAACAATGCAGACACCTAAGACAACAATTTGAAGAGATTCCTTATTAAAAAAATATACTATGAGTTTAATGTTCATAAATATCTGTATACCTAATTCTAAATCATATTTGGGCTAAAAAGTACTTCCTCACTAATAAAACAACTAGGTCATCCAATAGCTTTGAAGGATATCTTCTCAACTGTTGAATTTGAATCATGGTCAGAGAGGAGCAAGGACATGTAGCCCACCAAGCCCACACCATTGAGGTCCCAGTCCACTCATGGAAGTCCAAATGCCTGACCTAGCCACTTCTTCACTTGACAGGATTTTGCATTTATTTGCCATCCTATAACTGGGTTAAGTTATTTATATACACTTCTGCCTCATTCCTCCTATCTCTTAGGCCACAAAACTCTTACACCTGTAAGAGCCTGTCAAATGAATTAGTTAATTGATATCCAATTAAATTGTGAATATCTCTTGTGGCTCGGGCTGTCCATAAACTTACCACCTTCGAGGTTATTCCATGTACAGGGGCCACTGCCTATGATGACCCCTGCCCTCTCTACTATTTCTACTTCTTAATCCCCAATCCCAAGTAAGCTAGAACTAGGAGGGTGGGAAGAGAGAAAAAGGTTGCTCCCTCTATAGGTTATTGAGGCCACTAGTCAAGCCTGAGATGGGAAGAGGGAAGGAGATGAGATGGACATCTTAAATTGTACTGGCTTGGACTTTTTAATAACTAGAAATGAGTGGAAAACTGTGGAATTTGCCTGAGAAGTCAACAAAGAGAAGGAAAGGGAGATTAACAGAGAAAACATTTCTTTGATGTTTACATGTCATTGAATTCAAACTGTTCGATAAACATGTAACATTTGAGCAAGGATATTTTACCTCTTATTAAGCCCTAAGAGGTGTCTGGTTTTAATTTTTTTGCTCTTTTTAGAATATGCAGACCCTAGATGTCCCATATGATCTTCTGTGAATCCCAGTTGCTAATTCTGGAACGAAAAAGGAAAAATCTCCTTCAGCATCCTGTTATGCTCATCTCCCAAGTGACACTTGACCCCCTTTATAAAAACCTGTAAGTCTCTATCCAGACTTCTGTATTTCTTACGTCATCCCCAAACCATTCTTACCTCTTCATGGTGGTTTTCGTGTTGACGGTCCCTAATGAGACCAGCATCATTCTTAACTGGTGAACAAAAATTCAGAAAGTGTCCTGGATATGGGCCCCTTACTAAGGCTACCAGAAAGATTGCAGCTACCGTCCTGTACTCCCCTTTCTAAGAGCTTTCTTCTTCATTTTACATTTAGCACCTCTTGGAGAGAACAGGTGCTACAATGGGAAAACCAGCTGGCCAAAATCTGGGCAAACCACACATGCCTAGAATTGAAGGCTCCTTCAATGAACTATGCCCCATGCTCCAGAACTAGAATAGGCTCTCTCAGGGCTGTAGGCTCAAGCATGGTCCCACCCACCCCACACCACAGCTGTGCATCCAAAATAAGAGGGAAACTCAGGCAGGAACCAAAGTGAGCAGACCAGGAGAGGAAATTAAAATCCTTTAGTTGTGGTGTATTAAGTCATTGCAGCACTCAAAGGCAGCCATTCATATCATTCAGGAAGCTCTGAATAAATGTTTCAGTAATGAGACATGCAGAAAGGAGTTTGTCACCCTGTGATAGTCTCTCTGCAAAGAATTTGATTTAAGGTTGGTATCAGAGCATGAACCATGCTGAAATACAATTACAAAAGAAACAGGAATTTCATTAGTGGATTGCAAGGAACAGCTTGGAACTGAGGAGGCTGGTGAGAGCTGATAGGTGTTGGCAGGAAGAAAGAGGGGAAAAGAAGAGCTGGTGTGTGATGGGAGAAGCCACCCGTACCTCTAGTACCAAACTGGGAAGGAAGATGGCAATGTCGATTTCAGGAAAAGGAAAGGAGAAGATGACTTCCTCTTTTGGGTTGATAAATGACTACTCTCTTCATATGTGCTTTTTACCTTAAAAAATGAATAAAATTAAGGTTTATTCATATTTATTTGGTAGATTTATAGTAGCTAATTAAGTGCTTAGAAAAGTGACTAGCACATATAGTATTATAGATGGGTTTGCTATGATTTTATAAATCATGTGTGTGTGTTTATGTATGTATGAGATGATGGCTCAAAATTGTTTTTAATTATAATTAACATACAATTAAAAATGTTGACACTACTGTTAAGCAATTAGTGATTTAGAGGGACAAGGGGAGAGAAAGAGGGAAAGAAGAATGGAAGAATGATAGAATGAATAAAAAAGAGAGCTCTCACTGGGACTGGGATATCTATAGGTATACAGTGTTTGCTTAGAGGAACTTCTTACTCTTCTATCTTCACTGGGCAAACCTTCTCAAATGTGATCTCTACAGAGCAGAGTTCAGTTTTGGATTATTCTAATCTAAAGTGGTCAGGGAATTTCTATTCCTTTGGAAAGCATGAGTGGCAGGTGCTTTCCTTTAGGAACAGAAGACATGTTCTGAGTTTCATTTTTGTCCCCTTATCTCAGGTGGTGGCTGTAGGGGACAGTTAAACCAAAGGTCCAGTCCCATCAGAATGAGTGCTATCTTTCAACACACAGTTCTTCAGTAGATCTCTGATGGAATCTCAGAACTAAATAGGATTTCAGGTGCTGGCCAAGATGGAGTACGCCTATCACAGTTCATCTCTCCCACTGATTACAGTAAAAAAACTCTAGAACACAATCGAAAAACAACTACACAAGGACTCTGAAAAGTAGACGTTAGCATCCAGATAGGGTTGGGAAGTCAAAACTTGATAAACAACTAGTAAAGGATTGGGGAAGCTTTTTGGATATTTGCCCTTTATTGTCATTCAGCTTTGACTTCAGTGTACTGCCCCCTTTACCCAGCAATTTTGTAACTGGGTAGCAATGATGAAAAGCAAAAACAGTAAGAGAAAACAAAACATCACAATGTGTGGGATGTGTCTAGAGCAGTGCTCAAAGTGGAATTTAAAGCGTTAAATATTTATATAGAAAAAGAAGGTCTTAAATTATATAAGTATATACTTTAAGAAACCACAGGCTGAGCATGGTGGCTCACACCTGTAACTCCAGCACTTTGGGAGGCTGAGGCGGGCAGATCATGAGGTCAGGAGATCAAGACCATCCTGGCTAACACGGTGAAGCCCTGTCTCTACTAAAATATACAAAAATTAGCCGGACGTGGTAGCGGGTGCCTGTAGTCCCAGAGAGGTGCCTGTACTCGGAGGCTGAGGTAGGAGAATGGCATAAACACAGGAGGCTGAGCTTGCTGTGAGCTGAGATCGCACCACTACACTCTAGCCTGGGCGACAGAGTGAGACTCTGTCTCAAAAAAAAAAAAGAAACCACAAAGAAGAACAACTTGAACCCAAAGCAAGTAACAGAAAGAAAATAATAAAGATTAAAGCAGAAATCAGGCTGGGCATGATGGCTCAGGCCTGTCATCCCAGCGCTTTGGGAGGCTGAGGTGGGTAGATCGCCTGAGGTCAGGAGTTTAAGACTAGCCTGGCCAACATGGTGAAACTCTATCTCTACAAAAATACAAAAATTAGTTGGGCATGGTAGTGGGCGCCTGTAATCCCAGCTACTCAGGAGGCTTAAGCAGGAGAATTGCTTGAAGCCAGGAGGTAGAGGTTTCAGTGAGCTGTGATCGCACAATTGCACTCTAGCCTGGGTGACAAGAGTGAAATTCCATTTAAAAAAAAAAAAAAGAAAGAAAAGAAAAAAAGGGCAGAATTCAATGAGAGAGGCTTGAATCAATGAAACCAAATACTAGTTTTCTAAAAAGATCAATAAAATGAATAAACTTTTAGTGACATTGACCAAGAAAAAAGAGAAAACACAAATTACCACTATCAGGAGTGAAAGTGGAGAGGACATCACTACAGATTCCACGTACACCAAAAACATAATAAGACCATAGGGGGATTCTGGCAAGATGGCCAAATAAGAACAGCCCTGGTCTGCAGCTTCCAGCAAGACCAATGCAGAAGGCAGGTGATTTCTGCATTTCCAACTAAAGTATTTGGTTTATCTCACTGGGACTGGTTAGACAGTGGGTGCAGCCCATGGAGGGCAAGCAGAAGCAGGGTGGGGCATCACCTCACCCGAGAAGCACGAGGAGTTGGGAAACTCCCTCTACTAGCCAAGGGAAGCCGTGGGGGACTGTGCCGTGAGGGACGGTACTATCTGGCCTAGATACTATGTTTTTCCCACAGTTTTTGCAACCCACAGACCAGGAGATTCACTCAAGTGCCTACACCACCAGGGCCCTGAGTTTCAAGCACAAAACTAGGTGGCCGTTTGAGCAGACACCAAGCTAGCTACAGGAGGTTTTTTTTTTTTCCATACCCCAGTGGCACCTGGAACTCCAATGAGACAGAATCGTTCACTCCCCTGGAAAGGAGGCTGAAGCCAGGGAGCCAAGTGGTCTTGCTCAGGGGGTTCAACGCCCACAGAGCCCAGCAAGCTAAGATCCACTGACTTGAAATTCTAACTGCCAGCACAGCAGTCTGAAGTTGACCTGGGACATTTGAGCTTGGTGGGGGAAAGGGCCATTGCTGACACTTGAGTAGGCTGTTTCCCCCCACAGTGTAAACAAAGCCATCAGAAAGTTCACACTGGGCAGAGCCCACCACAGCTCAGCAAAGTCACTGTAGCCAGACTGCCTCTCTAGATTCCTCCTGTCTGGGCAGGGCATTTCTAAAAGAAAGGCAGAAGCCCCAGTCAGGGGCTTATAGATAAAACTCCCATCTCCCTGGGACAGAGCACCTAGGGGAAGGGGTGGCTGTGTGCACAGCTTCAGCAGATTTAAATGTTCCTGCCTGCTGGCTCTGAAGAGAGCAGCGGATCTCCCAGCACAGTGATCAAGCTCTGCTAACAGACAGACTATCTCCTCAAGTGAGTCCCTGACCCCCATGCCTCCTGACTGGGAGATACCTCCCAGCAGGGGTCAAGAGACACCTCATACAGGAGAGCTCCAGCTGGCATCTGGCAGGTGCTGCTCTGGGATGAAGCTTCCAGAGGAAGGAGCAGGCAGCAATCTTTGCTGTTCTGCAGCCTCTGCTGGTGATAACCAGGAAAACTGGGTCTGGGGTGGACCTCCAGCAAACTCTAGCAGACATTTTGAAGAGAGTCCTGACTGTTAGAAGGAAAACAAACAGAAAGCAATAGCATAAACATCAACAAAAAGGACACCCATGCAAAAACCCCATCCAAAGGTCCTCAGCATTAAAGACCAAAGGTAGATAAATTCATGAAGATTATGAAAAACCAGCCCTAAAAGGCTGAAAATTCCAAAAACCAGAACACCTCTTCTCCCTCAAAGGATCACAACTCCTCACCAGCAAGAGAACAAAGCTGGACTGAGAATGAGTTGGATGAATTGACAGAAGTAGGCTTCAGAAGATGGGTAATAACAAACTCCTCTGAGTTAAAGGAGCATGTTCTAACCCAATTCAAGGAACCTAAGAACCTTGATACAAAGATAGAGGAACTGCTAACTATAATAACCAGTTTAGAGAAGAACATAAATGACCTGAAGGAGCTGAAAACCACAGCACAAGAACTTCGTGAAGCATATAAAAGTATCAATAGCTGAATCGATCAAACTGAAGAAAGGATATCAGGGATTGAAGATCAACTTAGTGAAATAAAGCGTGAAGACAAGATTAGAGAAAAAAGAATGAAAAGGAATGAACAAAACCTCCAAGATAGATAAGACTATGTGAAAAGACAAAACCTATGGTTGATTGGCATACATGAAAGTGACAGGGAGAATGGAACTAAGTTGGAAAACACACTTCAGGATATCATCCAGGAGAACTTCCCAATCTAGCAAGAAAGGCTAACATTCAAATTCAGGAAATACAGAGAATACCACCAAGATACTCCTTGAGAAGAGCAACCTCAAGATACATAATTATCAAAATCCCCAAAGTTGAAATGAAGAAAAAATATTAAGGACAGCCAGAGAAAAAGTTCAGGTTACCCACAAAGAGAAGCCCATCAGACTAACAGCAGATCTATTTGCAGAAACCCTACAAGCTGGAAGAGAGTGGGGGCCAATATTCAACATTTTTAAAGAATTTTCAACCCAAAATTTCATATCCAGCCAAACTAAGCTTCATAAGT